>NC_140169.1:164865877-164948377 GCF_963971535.1 Notolepis coatsorum | reverse complement strand
GTGTTTTTGTTTTGTTCTTGATTTATTGTGATGTTTCTTCTTGACTTGTTTAAAGGAGACGTGTCCGGCCCATGGGGACATTAACGTGTGTCGTCGGGCCTTACAAATAAATTTTATTTGATTTGATTTAACATAGCTGTGGATGAAATGGCGGTGTGGTTCGACACGGTCGGCTCGACTAACGGTGGATACGAGAGGTGTTCTACTGAAAACGACAGGCCATGAGGAGTCTCTTTTCATTTCAGACCTTTATTTAAACTCGAAAGGTGATTGTGGTTTCCCTCATTTACACGTCACGTCGAGTGTTACATGTTGTGAGTTCATACCTTCCCGTGTCTCACCTCCCTGTGAGTTGTTCATCATTCGCTACGGGAGTTGCATGTATCGCAGAAGCCTTAACGTTCCTCGCCAGTATGGAAAGCCTGTCGTATAGATTGCCGTGTATTTTGTATGTAAAGCATAATTGAAGGCTAAGCCTTCTCTCTCCGTGTATTTCACGCTATTGTTTGCCTCCGTGTTCAGTTAGCCGTTTTTGGCGCATAAATAAATAAACAGTGTTGCTTTTTGGAGATCTACACCTGCATCCTCGTCTCCTCTGTTCTGCACTGCATCTGGGTCCAACACGTTAAACCACTTGTAACAGAAAGGGGGTATCGGAGAAGTCCCAAGTGCAAAACATCAGGGTAGCGGCGGTGGCCTCCTCCAAAGAACGCCTGGATGAACGATGATCTGACCGCAGACTGGCTGCAGAAAGTGGCGGGATAATTAAACTTCAGTCCTCGTCTCCTAGCCAGGGATTCCTCTTATCCATGTCACATTGATGGCACTGCCGCCAAAGCGGAGCTACGAGATAACCGCGGCTGTCATGCCGGGAGGGTGTAGATCCAGGCACCCAGGCGTGGTACGGAATCAGCCGCTCAAAGCCGGTCTGCGTGAATCGTTTCACAGCCGGATGACGGGGGATGCGGGCAAGGAACACTCGCTGTAGGAGGGAACATGAGAGCCCCAGCTCAACGCTTACTAGTAGCCTGGGTGCTTAACTACTTAAGCATCGGACAAAAATGGGGCTAGTATTTGTCACAAACAGGTAATTTATGACAAATAGGGAGTCCACACGTGATAACAATTTAACAAAAGAATTTATTTAATCCTATCTAAACACAAAAGCATATAATGACATAACCAACCAAAATAGTTTGTATAAGAATCAGTGGTGAGTGCAGTGTGTGGATGAGTGAGATAGTATGGTGTGGTGTGTGTGTGGTGTAAGTATTAGCAATATAATATGTCAAAGGTGCTGGTACAACCTGTTCCTAGGAGTGGAAAAGCAGACAGAGGGGATTACACAGGGAAACATATATAATGTGTGTGCAGGCAGCTCTCTGCACTGCACAGGTGATTCCAGTTGGCCTAACGACCTACCCACTCCACCATGCTCTCAGTAGACACGCCTGACGATTGCATACCCAAAGTAATTAGCGATTTATTATACTTTATACTTATAGCACATGCACGAGTTTGGTCTCTTTTGAAAGGAAACATTCTGATCTTTCTTCCACAACAAAGAAGAATCCATGTCACATTGATGGGACTGCCTTTTTGTGCATTTCATATTTTCTAGTTTTAAAGGTGCCCTATTGTGAAAATTGCATTTTTCTGTGTGTTGCATTGTTTTTACACAATGTGGGGTTGTCCCAACACTATAGGGATGCACCGATCCGATATTGATGTTGGATATCGGCCCCTATATGACTAAAATAGCTGGATTGGGTATCAAAAAAAAATGTACGGATACAATTTTATTTTTATATAATAATATAATATAATAATAAATAAAATAAGAATATGAATGAATGAATGATTTTATTTCTGTCTTTTTTTTTACAAAGCATAGTAGTAGAACTTCCATAAAAACGAAAAAATAAAATTTCCGAAAAGGTGTAGGCTGAAGCCGAGGCTTATAATTGCCTACCCTTTTTACATTACACTATTTACACAAAAATATATATACAAAAAAGAAACATAATTCAGTATATCATTTAGCAAAGGTTTACAAATGTTTCATAGTTTTATGTACAAAACGTATACACATTTATTTAAGTTTTTTCTTTTTAAATACTTTTTCTCCTACGCTCATTCAGACGCGCGAGTCAAAACAAATAACTTGTTGGTCTTCTTCTGCCCCCTTCTTGTTGCTATCAAACTTCGATCAAACAATCGAAAATGCAGCCCAGAGCCGACAGACGGCTGGCCTCTGCATCCAGGGATTAACGGATCAATGTTGGGATAAATCTCTGCCAAGCTACAGTAGTGTGACGGATCATACTGGTCTGCGTTGTGTTTGATGTTAAATGAGAATGTCCCGAGGGGGAGTCGAACAGGGGGCTCCCGCGTCCGCGGGCGACGACGCAGACCGCTGCACTAAGAAGTGAATCTTCTTAGTGCAGCGGCATGTGTCGTCGCCCGCGGACGCGGGAGCTCCCTGTTCGACTCCCCCTTGGGACATTCTCATTTAACATCAAACACAACGCAGACCCAGTATGAACCGTCACAGTGGTGCTGTGACCCGGATGTCCTGAGGGGCGTGAGTTTAGGGAGGTGAGTGTAACAGGGAAGCCCGTGGGTATGTCCACAGTCACGGAAACAGGTGTGTTGACGAGTGACTGTGGCAGTGCGGGCTGGTAAATTAAACTCACTTCCCCATAACAGGGTTAACAGACGCATAGGTACGGTAGTTAGGAGTGAATTCACTTCTTAGTGCAGCGACCTGTGTCGTCGCCCGCGGACGCGGGAGCTCCCTGTTCGACTCCCCCT
Source organism: Notolepis coatsorum (assembly GCF_963971535.1). Taxonomy (NCBI): domain Eukaryota; kingdom Metazoa; phylum Chordata; class Actinopteri; order Aulopiformes; family Paralepididae; genus Notolepis; species Notolepis coatsorum. The sequence continues at coordinate 164,945,563 of NC_140169.1, read as the reverse complement.
CGGGACATTCTCATTTAACATCAAACACAACGCAGACCCAGTATGAACCGTTACACTAGCATCAGTAATATTAACTCTGTGTACCACTTTCAGCTGTCCTTTCAGCTGCGACCAGCACCTCTATACCTGGGTCACAAAAGTGTCCCTACTCTCTAGTGGCCGCAGTGCATCCTAGCAGGCTGAAAGGCCTGGTGGTCACGTGCAGGTGTGTGTGAATGCGTACATGCGGGGATGCATGCGCTTTCACAAGTACAGTACAACGAAAATAAGTTTAGCATCCAAGAGTGCAAATGTAACAGTAAAGTGAATGGTAATATACAATGAAAGTACAGGTGATTAAACTTCTTTAAACCTTCAGTATTCAATACACCCTAACAGGTTAAGAGTAAACCTTCAGTATTCAATACAGCTTAACAGGTTAAGCGTTAGCCTTCAGTATTCAATACAGCTTAACGGGTTAAGAGTTAGCCTTCAGTATTCAATACACCTTAACGGTTTAAGAGTTAGCCTTTAGTATTCAATACACCTTAACGGGTTAAGAGTTAGCCTTCAGTATTCAATACACCTTAACGACTTAAGAGTTAGCCTTCAGTATTCAATACACCTTAACGGGTTAAGAGTAAACCTTCAGTATTCAATACAGCTTAACGGGTTAAGAGTTAGCCTTCAGTATTCAATACACCCTAACAGGTTAAGAGTAAACCTTCAGTATTCAATACACCTTAACGGGTTAAGAGTTAGCCTTCAGTATTCAATACAACTTAACGAGTTAAGAGTTAGCCTTCAGTATTCAATACACCTTAACGGGTTAAGAGTTAGCCTTCAGTATTCAATACACCTTAACGGGTTAAGAGTTAGCCTTCAGTATTCAATACACCTTAACGAGTTAAGAGTAAACCTTCAGTACTTAATACACCTTAACGAGTTAAGAGTAAGCCTTCAGTACTTAATACACCTTAACGAGTTAAGAGTAAGCCTTCAGTACTTAATACACCTTAACGAGTTAAGAGTAAGCCTTCAGTACTTAATACACCTTAACGAGTTAAGAGTAAACCTTCAGTACTTAATACACCTTAATGAGTTAAGAGTAAGCCTTAAGTACTTAATACACCTTAACGAGTTAAGAGTAAACCTTCAGTACTTAATACACCTTAACGAGTTAAGAGTAAACCTTCTGTTAGGGATCGTGTTGGTAGAGGACCCAATAGCAGAACAGAACAGGTGAGCACAGGCAGAAAGGCAGACGAGAGGTGGAGCCAAGGCCAGATTAAGACTTCAGAGGCCCCTGGGCCAGATTCTTGTGGAGGCCCCCCCACACACACATACACGTGCACGCACACACAGTGGCGTTTTTATATGTCACTTTAAAAAATATATAGAATATTTAGAAGTGGTGGGCTCTGAGGGCCAAGCTAAAAGGACTTTGATCACCCCTGCCCACTTTGACAACCTAGGATGGCTTAGAGTAGACGACAGAGTACAGCAACTTGCAATGGGCCTGGTCTACAAGATACACTACACGACCAAGGTACCCATGTACATGTCAAAATACTCCCCAAAGGTCAGTGAATACCACGATCACAACACCAGAGGGAGCTCCACAAATCATGTTAAACCCAGATTCGGCTCAAACAAGGGACTAAACACGTTTCGCAATTATGCCACATCAATGTGGAACGCCCTACCCAAAGCTGTAAAGGAATGTGAATCACTACCCACTTTCAAAAACACTCTCAAAGAACACCTACGGGAGTCTGCAATTCGAAACTGGCCCCTGTAAATGTCCTAACACAACCCCCTCCAATGTACAGTAAATGACCAAGTATGGTTTTGTCAATATTCCAATGTACAGTTTTGCTTGTACAGTTGCTTGTACCCACCCAACCACCTCCAATGTACAGTCCCCCCACCCCCCCAACCCCACCCCACCTACACAACCTCCTCCAATGTACAGTTTCTATGTCAAATGTATATACTCTCTTTTCTGGACTCTTTTCGTATCACATGTCATAAATGTATAGATGTAGCAGTACTGTCTATCTGTATGTCATGTATGTCATATATTATGTTATGATGAATTGAAAATGGGGGACCCTGATGTAAACAAGACGCAAGTCTTTCTCTGGTCTGCATCCCCTTAACAATTATTGAGCTGTACTGTACTGTACTGTACCCATTCTGCATTCTGTTAATAAAGTTTTCAATCAATCAATCAATCAATCAAGAAGAGAAAAGAAACACATCATGTTTAGATGGGGTGATGGCGCCATCCTCAGGAAGAAAAAAAACATGCACACACTTTGGAGACAAGAATATAATATTAGAATAGTAAGCTTACTTTTACGTGAATGTCAATTTAAATTATAATTAGGGAAGGGAGGGGGTTGAAATGTGTTTTTGTCCTGTGTTACTGTCTGTGAATGAATGAATTAATGAAAATTGTATTTAACAATCTCTCTGCCCGCGGCGCTTGGCTCAGCCTCTTTAACGACGTTGCTGCTACTACTAGTGCTAGCCAGGGGGAGGGGGCTATCCTCCTCCAGGTCCCCCTTAGTCTTACCTGACGGGGTGAAAAAAGTAGAGATAGTTGGTATGCTTTGCCGAAGTAACGCGCTCTTTCTGTCCCTTTCCTGTTTAGATTTTAACTTAGCAGCTCCGCTTTCCCACCGTTTAACTTTTTTATCCATGTTTTTTGAGTGTCATATGATCATACAGTACTACTCGAGTCTTAGCCTACTTGATCAACTTGCAAGTGCAATTCTCGCGATCAGTGGTCACCTGACCTGACAGTGACCCCTGGACCTGGACGTCAGTGTCACGTAGACTCAAAGTCTCTCACCCCTCATTATCAAACATATTTTTATTTGCAATACAAAAAATGTAATAAAAATAGATAGAGAAGAGATGAGATGATACTAGTAGTCACTATAGATGCTGTGAAAGTAAACGCTGGATGAGGATCTGATTATATATATATATTTTTCGTATCTCTTTTTTTTCGTATTTTTATTTTTTTAGTGTGTAGTGGAGGCCCCTAGTCGCGTTATTTCTAAACCTAGCCGCATTTCTGGCAAGACGCTCTCTGATTGGCCGACGCCTGTTTCTACACTGGTTAAGCTTAGGCCCTCTTTCGAAGTTGGTTAAGGTTAGAGTTTGTCTTAGAGCGTGACGGCAAGTTCTTTCGACGGTTAAGCTTAGGCACTCTTTCGAAGTTGGTTAAGGTTAGAGTTTGTCTTAGAGCATGGCGATAGAACGCCAGGTAGTTTGCAGGCTGTTCGACGCGGAAATGGGCAAAGACACAGCTCGTCACGCGATTGGGCAAACATGTCAGTGGCCAATCAGAGAGCGTCAGTCAGTGCCAATCAGAGAGCGTCTGCCAGAAATGCGGCTAGGTTTAGAAATAACGCCCCCTAGTCACTAGGAGGAGCTCGATGATATCCGCTATCAGCACCGGCGGGTATCTGCTGTCTGTCATGAATAATGATCCAAATCTGCCTTATTCGTGTCGGGGTTGTGTCTATTCTTTTACCAACGGATTTCCAGTTCCGCGTTCGCGTTCTGCGATCTGATTGGCCACTGACGTTTCTTAGGCGACTCTTTCGAAGTTGGTTAAGGTTAGAGTATGGAATCAGGGCTGGTGTTATATCGCCCCCTGCTCTAAGACAAACTCTAACCTTAACCTACTTCGAAAGAGTGCCTAAGCTTAACCGGTGAAAGAAAGAGGCGTCACACGATTGGCGCTACCAGAAACGTCAGTGGCCAATCAGAGCGCAGAACGCGAATGCGGAACTGGAAATCCGTTGGTAAAAGTATTCAGGCGTCAGGGCTGGGATGTGGAGATGCAAGTTTTGACTTTTTATTGCTGTTTTTACCTCAAACGGAAAACCTCAAACTCTTATGAAGAGGAGAAAAAATACTCAAGATTAGCCACTTGCAGACGGCAGGTGTGACGTACTGTATATTTTAGTTGATGAAATATTTTTGTTGACTAAATATTTTAGTTGATGAAATATGTTTTCATTTCAGTGTCACAGTATGACATCGATCTCCAAAATAAGAAAAAAAATAAACAAATATTTGGGGCCTCTAGTGATGAGGGACCTCCAAAAAGAATAAAATAAAAGTTAAAAAAATAATAATAATAATTTGGGGCCTCTAGTGACGTGGGGCTTCCAAAAGGCCTCGAGTGATGAGGGGCCTTCAAATTTTTTTTAAATAAAAGTTACAAAAATAATAATAATTTGGGGCCTCTTGTGACGAGGGGCCTCCAAAAGGCCTCTAGTGACGAGGGGCCTCTCATCACTTGGGAGGCCCCTCATCACTAGAGGCCCACGGGCCGCGGCCCGGATGGCCCGGTCGTTAATCCGGCCCTGCGTGGAGCCAGGGGTGAAGTGTAACAAAAATAGCTTTACTTCAAAAAGGAGCAGTAGTAAAAAACAAAGGATTCTCCAAAGGACAAGAACAAAATCTCAGCAAGGCTGGCAAGAAAAAGGATTGCAAAACCTAACTACAAAATAAACACTAACCAAAAAACCGAACTGTAAATGCAAAAACAGGGAAAGTAACAAAACAAACACTAACACTGAAAAAACTGGATCACGGGAGACAGGGTGAGACAGAGAGCAAAGCAACATCAAACAGCAAACAGGAATCTCAAACAATGAACCCACAAAAAAGGTTATGGAACACACACCAGATATAGGGGGAACAATTAACACTAGAGAGACAGCAGGGCAATTAGCAAAACGAGACGCACATGAGAGGGAAAGCATAACTAACACACAGGGCTACAGGAAAACACAAGGTCAAACACACTGGGGAAATAACCTAGACTAGAACACAATACAACACAGGGCTAGACAAGAACATATGAATATACTGGGAACACACAGAACAAAAGACTGAACACTAGACAGAGTAAACATAACAATCAACAAGGGAACAAGAGACAAAGTAGCAGGGGAAGGGCACAGAGAGACATGTAGACATTAAAGATACACCAGTGCACCAGGAGGGTATGCATGAGGGAGATAAGGGGAAGTTCAGATGAATGTCCAGCAGGGGGAGGTACAGATGGGAAATGTCTGTGCAAAGGTGGGGGTAAATGTGGGGGTTGTTGAGGAGTACAGACAGGGGGGAAGGGTCCTAGAATAGGCGGAGGAATATTGTTCATGAGTGGAGGGAGACCATGGGAGAGAATGTGAAAAGGTGGGGGCTCTTGAGGAGTACAGACAGGGAAGAAGTCCCGGGAATTGTGGACCCTTACACCTTCAGTACTTAATACACCTTAACGAGTTAAGAGTAAGCCGTCAGTACTTAATACACCTTAACGAGTTTAAGAGTTAGCCTTCAGTATTCAATACACCTTAACGAGTTAAGAGTAAACCTTCAGTACTTAATACACCTTAGTTAAGAGTAAGCCTTCAGTACTTAATACACCTTAACAGGTGAAGGGTAAGCCTTCAGTACTTAATACACCTTAACGGGTTAAGGGTAAGCCTTCAGTACTTAATACACCTTAACGAGTTAAGCGTAAGCCTTCAGTATTTGAGGTTTTGCCAGAAAGGATAGACTCGGTGGTGATATTAAATGACCTTGGGGGTCGGACACGCCGTTGAGAGGTAATCACCCCATCATGGCTCAATTTGTCGCTGACCCAGAAGCCCACGGCCTCATCCCAGATATAATACCAGGATTAGCATAGCTGCCTGTCAGCGGCAGGCCTTCCCGTCCTCACTGAGCGGTCCGGACGTGCCAACGAAGACAGGGGCTCCATTGATGTGCATTGGCCTGACAGGGGGTGGTGGTGGGGGGGGTTTGTGATTCCTATTTGATACGTTATTTTAATACGCCTAAGAGGCTGTGAGCTGACCTCTGGATTCATTATGTTCCAGTTCCACTGGCTTCCAGTGGGCTGCAGTGTGAATAAAGGAATTCCTCTCTGTCATTTAGCTGAAAGCTTTTATCGAAAGCGACACGAGATTAAAAAATAAAGTGCAACGCAATGTCGTTGCATGTAGGTTTTTCCCGTTACACGCGTGATTGGTTTGATTATGCTCAACACATGAGGTAGATATTGACTTATCTACATTTACATTCACATGTAGTCGTTTAGCTGATTAGCATTTATCCAAAGCCACTTACAAGTTGTGTACAACAGGTCAGCAGGAAAGGGTACAACTCTGGCAGCTAAGATTGTTCGTCAAACAGTGTTGAACTTCAGGGCCCTCATTCATCAACGTGTGCGTAGAACATGTTCTATTTCCACGCGTAAGCACAGAATTTAGAATGAGTGTACGCACAGGGAAGTCGGGATTCATCACACGTGCGTACGCAGGTTCTACGCACACCTGTCATGATGAATATGACTTTGATCCTACGTTTGAGCTTGTGCACTGTTTTAAGTATTTGCATACCAGAAACGCCCCGATTAACCATATACGGTAATGGAATACACCCATGAAATGTGGAAAAATGGACTAAGCCGAGGGAAGCGTGTCATGAAACAGGCTGACAGACGTGTACACTTACGGTGATGTCGGATATGATAACTATTAACCATTGCTGCCTGGGCAGCGCAAACACTAATAAATACCGCGCTGGAATATGACTGCCTTTTCCCGTGTTGTTTGAATAATACCCAGGGATTAAAGTTCTCCTCAATTTTATTGCAAATCGCGATGGATCTCCCGTCAATTCTCCACCTGCTGCATATGATTTCTAGAGGCATACTACAATCTATTTTGATGTCAGTATTGGGTAGCCTATATAAACAATAATACGAGAGCATATACAAGAACAATGAATCTTACTGCCATGTATGATGTAGCAGATACGCCATGTGTAGCCTGCCTATATGTGATCAATACAAACATGAACTTGAATTCCATCATGTCTGTGTGCGGGTCACTGCGGGAACTCACAAGGCTGTTGTCACAATGTAAATAAGAACATGCACTGAAAAGTTACAGTATGTAGTTGGTTGATTATTTGTATGACAGTCAGTAAACCCTTGCAAAAAGTTTTATTTAATGAATTGAAAACATTCAGCATCGCCTTCCTCCCGGCATCCAGCAATAACATGTATCAGGCAAATGCGCATCGCAACATTGACTGAGTGGAATCCCTTTCTATTCACATAACTGCATTTGTGATGGAGCTTTGACAGCTACAGTAACAGTCTATTGCTCGATCCATCTCCAATATCACGATGGACCGTGCCGGTGGCAAAGACCCGAGGGTGGAGATCGAGGATCTTGAATGAATTCCATCATCATATATATATGTTGTGTGTCTGTCCACTATGTTTGTTACTTTGTTATTCCCCCCCCCCCCCCCCTATCTATGTAAAGCGACCTTGGGTCTCTTGAAAGGCGCTATATAAAATGAAGCTATTATTATTATTGTTATTATTATTATCATCACATCTGTGCGGGAGCTCACAAATAGACTGTTAGTCTCAGTGAAGTTTCAACGGAGGTCATCTATTCTAACCAACAAATTGAAGTAGAAAGCATTTCGTGACCAATCTTATTTGGAAACATGACACACAAAATAATTTGCTTTTTATTTGAAACAATATCTAATCGCGTTTGGAGGTTGGTGTTTTGCGTCTGCCCCCCCCGTGCCAAACAAGCAGGCCAACCTCTTGTTCGCGTGTGAGTCCGTTATAATTACACTACTGTCGCTATTTTACAATGAACTATAATGAATTATGGGTCATACAGAAGTTGAACACTAATGCACGGAAGCTTATTTCCGCCTTGAAACTAATGCAGAACTGAGGAGTGCTTATGCGTAGTAACGATATTCTACCACTGGGCGTCAGCTAAGTGTGCTCTGACCTGTGCGTAGACGTAAGCACAGAGTCAAATTCAAGTTGAAATTGATGAATCCCACTCTTTGCTTAGAAATGATCGTACGCACAGGGTAAGCACAAATCTGTGCGTAGAACACGTTGATGAATGAGGGCCCAGGAGCGCACAGTAGTATAAGTATATAAGTATATGTCTTTATTTGTCATCAGATTAACACACATGCAATGGGCGACCCACAGACACACATGCACTGAGTCGCTGACAAAATGTTCTCTGCACCGCCCATCCCGAGTGAGTGCCGGGGACCAATCCAAGGGCTACTGTCCGTCTTCGTCAGGGACGCGACAGCGTTAGCGAACTGTTGTGCATGTTTTTTTTGCCTATAGACATATTAGCATAGTAGATACTATAGTAGTAATATAGGCAAGGTAGATTACTTAGTAACAAAGTGCATAATAGTAAAAGACGGTTAGAAATAAAAGGTTCGTAATTTCATTTGTTTTATTTATACATTTTTATTTCAGATATTGATTGAAGTGTGTTTTTAGTCGTAAATTGGCCGGGTTTCACCTGTCCTGACTGTGGTGTGTCTGAGGCGGTCAGAAGATGCAGAGTGTAGGGGTCTTGAGGGTGTGTAGTTAGAAGATACAGAGCGTAGGGGTCTTGAGGGTGTGTAGTTAGAAGATACAGAGCGTAGGGGTCTTGAGGGTGTGTAGTTAGAAGATGCAGAGCGTAGGGGTCTTGAGGGTGTGTAGTTAGAAGATGCAGAGCGTAGGGGTCTTGAGGGTGTGTAGTTAGAAGATGTAGAGCGTAGGGGTGTTGAGGGTGTGTAGTTAGAATATGCAGAGCGTAGGGGTCTTGAGGGTGTGTTGTTAGAAGATGCAGAGCTTAGGGGTCTTGAGGGTGTGTAGTTAGAAGATGCAGAGCGGAGGGGTCTTGAGGGTGTGTAGTTAGAAGATGCAGAGCGTAGAGGTCTTGAGGGTGTGTAGTTAGAAGATGCAGAGCATAGAGGTCTTGAGGGTGTGTAGTTAGAAGATGCAGAGCGGAGGGGTCTTGAGGGTGTGTAATTAGAAGATGTAGAGCGTAGGGGTCTTGAGGGTGTGTAGTTAGAAGATGCAGAGCGTAGGGGTCTTGAGGGTGTGTAGTTAGAAGATGTAGAGCGTAGGGGTCTTGAGGGTGTGTAGTTAGAAGATGCAGAGCGTAGGGGTCTTGAGTGGTGTAGTTAGAAGATGTAGAGCGTAGGGGTCTTGAGGGTGGGTAGTTAGAAGATGTAGAGCGTAGGGGTCTTGAGGGTGTGTAGTTAGAAGATGCAGAACGTAGGGGACTTGAGGGTGTGCAGTTAGAAGATGCAGAGTGGAGGGGTCTTCAGGGTGTGTAGTTAGAAGATACAGAGCGTAGGGGTCTTGAGGGTGTGTAGTTAGAGACCATTGGTCAGAGGTAGGAGGGAGCCATTCCCCTCGCTGCACGGTAGGGCTGACCCCTATTAGTCGATTCGTTTCCGTAGCCGCATTTCTCGGAGACGCTCTCTGATTGGCCGACGTCAGTTTTTTCCGTAGCCGCATTTCTCGGAGACGCTCTCTCTGATTGGCCGACGTCGACTAATCGATTAGTCGATATTTATTATATTTTTAAATTTTTTAAATTTTTTAATCATTCTTTCCAAAAGAAAAGAGGCCTAGAAGTGTGGCTAACGCTAATGGCACGCATACCAGAGGCTAACTGCATAAGAAAACAGGCACAGAGGCACTGAAAGAGGATTTCACCCGTCTAATGAACACACTAGACTAGACAAATATCAAGATGTATCCATCAGTGGACCAATTGCATGCTTTTGCAGAGGACAAGAAGCCTTCAGTCAACTCCTTCAGACATTAAGCACCCCCACAGCCCAAATGGAATGATAAAAAAGTAAAAAAAAATAAAAAAAATTATTTTTAACTATACTTTTTTTTTTTTTTTTTTTTTTGACCAATAGTCGACTAATGGCACATTTTGGCCAATCATAATCGACCATCCAAATCCTTAGTCGGGGACAGCCCTACTGCACGGTATGCCAGGTCAAGAGACTTGAAGCGGATTTGTGTGGCGATGGGAAGCCAGTGCAGCTCTCTTAAGAAGTGGGGTAACTGCCCATAACCCATATAACTCTGTATGATAGCATGTACAATAATGCTATAATATACCGAATTACAGAATATATATTTATTCATATAAAGATATTTCTTTATTGGTCCCCTTGGGGATCTATGCCCTTCTGTCTGTACACATACCTGCAGATAATCCTTTTTACATATCGGGGACAGTCCCTGAATTAAGTCATCTGTCCTCGTCGACCATTATTATCCTCTCCCCGAAAAAACGTCCCCGATTCGTTCTTACAGTCTTATGTGCTAGAAGGCAGAAGGGTTCCCACGTGACACATGTTACCGGTGTCCGCAAAATCACTCTTCGAAATGGACTAGATTCATGCATGTGGTATTTAGATTTATAACGAGACCCACGTCCAGTGGCGGCTGGTCAATGGGGGGGCTAGAGCGCCTCCCTCCCTGGTTAAAAGAGAGAAGAAGAAGAAATATTTGTATAGCCCTATAAATAATATAAACATGTTTAAAATGAATACTATTTACTCATTTTAAGTATGTTGTTGTTTCCAATGCATAATATATCAAATATAAATAATTGTTTTCATGAACAGGAAGTGACTGTCTGATAGAGAATACGTTCCGTAGCCGCATTTCTCTCGGGCAACCCGTAGCCGCATTTCTCTCGGGCTAGACGCAATAGCGCTTACAGTGGGTGCACTGGTTTCATCGCTGTATCCGTCGCAGCCAATCAGTGCCTAACGCGCTGTGCGTTGAAATATGATGTATTATGATGGAAGCCGGGCGCTTTTCCAAGCGATCTATTATATTCTAAGCAAGCAGCGTCGAGACTTTCCGTAGCCGCATTTCTCGGAGACGCTCTCTGATTGGCCGACGTCAGTTTTTTCCGTAGCCGCATTTCTCGGAGACGCTCTCTCTGATTGGCCGACGTCAGTTTCTGGTTAGTAGTTAGTTACTCGATGCTAGTTGTGTTGTGATGCAGTCACACTTTGTCTTAGAGCGTGACGGCAAGTTCTTTCGACGGTTAAGCTTAGGCACTCTTTCAAAGTTGGTTAAGGTTAGAGTTTGTCTTAGAGCAGGGCGATAGGAACGCCAGGTAGTTTTCAGGCTGTTCGACGCGGAAATGGGCAAAGACACAGCTCGTCACTCACAGTACTTGTTGCCTAAGGCTAACAAGAAGCTATACATGGATGCAGTGGACATGGATGGACAACACAGTCTGGACAGTGGATATACAGTACTTTATCAAGCCCTTCTGCCTGCTGGACAGTGGTGCGTTTCAACTTAACAAGTGAGAGTCTCTCTCTCTCTCTCTCTCTCTCTCTCTCTCTCTCTCTCTCTCTCTCTCTCTCTCTCTCTCTCTCTCTCTCTCTCTCTCTCTCTCTCTCTCACTCTCTCTCTGATTGTGTAGGGCATATTGGAAGCGTGGCTGCATTTGACTGACTGTGATCATATATTGATTGATGGCAATGGTGATAGTTGTACCTAGAGCTGCCGCGATTACCGCATTACCGCGGTATCGCTGTTACATCACGCCCACCGCAAGAGTAGGCTGAATACCGCATCACCGCTGTTTTTTTATAATAATAAATAAAGTACCCTCCTCTTGTTGGGCTTGCGGCTCTGCAGATATACCCTACTCCTCTATCGAGGTTCCAAGCGACCCTATTGGGTACCAGAAAAGTCACGTGAAACATTGCAGACCACTGATTGGTCAGAAGAGAGACGCGTCACACGTTGGAGCGTCATGCAGTGTGTTACCACCAATCGGCAAGCGCGTATTCGTTTTTTACGTCCTGAATGTCAGCCATTGATCAGAGCTCATCACAATACGGCTAATAACGTTAGCTTTAGCTCCCCGCCGGAGTGGACTACCATCGCTCCTCAGGAGTACTAAACGAGACATAATGATTTTATTGTCTGCAACGAATGTTATAATAAAAGCCCTTCGTTCTATACACTTTTTAACAGACCGCAGAATGGGACAACTCAGCACGCTCTGAGCAAAGAAAGGAACTGAGATATGAATTGAGTATTGCTTGCCTTGCTATGGTCCAGTAAATACACTGATGTTATTGACGTTAATGTCACAAAACGAATGCCTTTATTATAAAGTAGTAACTTTATAATAATAATAAGAAGAAGAAAGGGTCGGGGGGGTAACCACCCCTGCCCGCGACACCGAGTGAACGGCGCACGAATCCGTGTTTCACTTTTAATAACGAATGCGTGCTTGCCGAATCCCAAACAATATTCATGCTGCAAAGTCATCCTCTAAAGATAGACATTTAGACTAGAGGCAGGCTATATGCTATAAAGAGTAGACTACAAAAAAAATAAAAATGCATTCAAACTTTTTTTTATATTTGTGTGTGCGTGCGGTAATAACCGCGGCGGTAGGAAATATTTCGCAAATTTGTGCGGTAAGGAAAACATCAATACCGCGGCAGCTCTAGTTGTACCTACTTAAATATTCGCCAATGCGTGGTACATGTTTGCAAAATGTTTGGTATAGCACCCCTCATGGAGAAGAATGCACCGGCCGCCACTGCCCACGTCGTGTGTAACGTAAAGAGGAATTAATTCAGGGCAGGCGGTGAAATGGGGGCACAACGAACAATAAAAATAACAGCTCCCACCAAGTATGTACCAAAAAGCCGTTCTAAAGGATAACAAGTTGATAAAGCTAGTGAATTATGCTCAAGATCTAACCCCCTCCCCCCCCCCCCCCCCCCCTGTGGACTAATAATCCCCCCCCCCCCCCCCCCCCCCCCCTCGCCAACATGGACCCTCTACCCTCCCGGAGACATACGTCTCAGACCTTCAGCCCCATCCAGCCCCCAACCCATGCCCCCCTCCTCCTCCTCCTAACTCACCCTGGCATGCGTGATTTTTTCCCATAGCCTATGTTTGCGAAGACGCTCTCTGATTGGCTAGCCGCGTACAGCTAAGACCCTCTCTGATTGGTTTAGCGCCGAAGGGTCTCTTCCGCCTTGTACATATATATTCTCTGCTTCAAAGTGGTTATGCTTTGGCCCTCTTTCGAAGTGGGTTATGCTTAGAGTTAGGGTTAGGGTTAGGGTTAAGGTTAAGGTTAAGGTTAAGGTTAAGGTTAAGGTTAGGGTTAGGGTTAAGGTTAAGGTTAGGGTTAGGGAACAACATATCAATTGTTGTTGAATATGCGGAAGAGACCCTTCGGCGCTAAACCAATCAGAGAGGGTCTTCGCTGTACAATCAGAGAGCGTCTTCGCAAACATAGGCTACGGGAAAAAATCACACCCCTGGCCCCCTCCAATCCTGTACCCGGGCCATCTTACCCAGAATGCCCCTCTCTCTCACACTATAAAGACTGACTGGATTCTCGGGTTCTCCTGGGGACACATCAGGCCGGTGGCTCCTTTGAGTCATCCACCTATAACTCTGATAATAAACCTGTTTAACCAAGTCGATAATTGACTAAGTACATTGATTGATTGATTGATTGATTGATTGATTGATTGATTGATTGATTGATTGATTGATTGATTGATTGATTGATTGATTGATTGATTGATTGAAAATGTTATTAACAGATTGTAGAATGGGTACAATACAGTACGGCTCAATACAAAACATTTTTGTTAATCCTTTCACTGCCGCAATACCAAAACGGTTAACCCGTTCACGGTGACAATACACAGAAGGTTAAAACCCTTTCACTGCCACACGACAGCCGGTTAAAACCCTTTCACTGCCACACGACAGAAGGTTAACCCTTCTTCCACGACCGTCGGCTGTGTGATAGTAAAGGGTCAACCTTCTGTCGTGTGGCAGTGAAAGGGTTAAGGGGATGCAGACCAGAGAGAGACTTTCGTCTTGTTTACATCAGGGTCCCCCATTTTCAACTCATAACATTTATGACGTTACATCCAGACATTTATGACATACACTGTTTTTTTTACAGACAGAGTTTCTAAAAAAGAATATATACATTTGAGGGGGAAGAAACTGTACATTGGGATAATCCGGGTGATCCCCCCCCCCCCCCCCCCTGCTGTAAATCTATTTGAGATGGAGTAAACTAAGCAGTGTTGTGTTAAGAAGTTACGTGTTTGTGTTTTAGTGTAGTGGCAGAAGATGCATTACTTCACTGCACCGTTCTTCAGTCTCCAGCGAATGAGAAAATACAAACCAGGACTTTTCTTCTTTTAAACTTATAAGTAAACAAGTAAGTAAGTTAACAAATACTTTGGCCGATTTAAAAGACCAATCACAGCTGTAGACGTGAAATTGGATGTGGCCCCATTATAAGATGAGAAAGACAAGAGATACCTTTATTGATCCCCCTATATTTTCCTCTCCAAAGTACTCCTAGAACACCATCTGAAAGGTTGAAAAAAATTGTTGCAAGTAGAAATATATCTGGGTCTTGCAGGGGAGTCAGACATTCCTGATAGAATCGTCACCAAAGAAGACACTGCCTGCCCTGCACTCCCTCGGGTCATCGGAAAACACACTTGCCGAGAGTGCCGCAGATCAGACGAGCGCTTCCCCCGAGATGTACGAGCCCGAGGCCGACGCGCTCGCAGAGAATCCTCCCTTGATCACTAGACGTGTAACGTGTATCTCTTTCTATGTACGGATCGATACTCGATTGTTCTTCTCTGGTGTATAGTGAAGTTCCCTTTTACTCTGCGCTGCAAAACACGTTCTCATTCATTTGATTGGTCCGTTTGGAATGAGTTGGAGTCGAGACAGGCGCTTCTTCAAGTTGAAAACAGAACTCAATCCGTGTTTTAATGGTAAACACAGATTAATCAAAGTTTAACAGCAGGATTTACTACTATTTCTAAGTCATCATCGTCTTCAGGTGGGCTTGGTCCCCGTCTCTTTTCTCGAATCCTCTCGTGAAGTTTCTCTCGGGATCCAGTCTTCTCAGCGTCTCTCTCAGACGTGATTTGTCTTACATTCATATGTGGATATAATCTATTTTATATATGATGTTGGCATACTTAAATGGCATTCTGCCACCACAATCCTCCCTTTCATGGCATTGCCATGAATATGTATCACGATAGTACATGAATGTACTAATGATATTTGTGTAATAGTGATTCATATGTAATAGTGACTAGGGATGTCCCGATCGCCTTTTTTTGCTACCGATCCGATTCCGATCATGTGATTTTAAATATCTACCGATTCCGATCGTTCCCGATCCGATCTTTCACATTAGTAATCAATTTTGACGCATTTTTGTCAGAAACTGGTGGAGGAAGACAAGTCCCTCTGTTGGCTATAGTCCCTGGAGGGGCGCGAGCGCGGCGGCTCTTGTTATTACATTCACCCTGAGAAATGTGCTTCAGTTTCAATATATGTTTGCACATTAGTATACATTCAGTGTTCGACTTACGGTCTGAAACGCCGACGATAATCCTTAGTCACAGCCAGTGTTGGGACTAACGCGTTACAAAGTAACGCGTTACAGAAACGAAGTTACTTTTTGCCGCAACTAGTACTCTAACGCATTACTTTTGAAATTCAGTAACGCTACTTACGTTACTGAATGGTTTGTTAGTTCGTTACTGCGTTCTTTTTATGTAGATTCATAGCGAGCGTCCTTATTTCGCCTGCGTTTGTTTTGTTTACTGTAGACTGAAAGGCGCTATAAGACGAAGTATTATTATTATTATTATTATTATTATTATTATTTCTTTCCGTAGCCTCATTCTGGTTTTCGCACTTCTGATTGGCCACTGACGTTCTGAAAGAAATAGACGCTCTCTACAGTAAACAAGAGGACGCTCGCTATGAATCTACATAATAAGAACGCAGTAATAATAACGAACTAACAAACCATTTAGCAACTACTTGGAGAGATAATTAATATACAACATGGAAACGAGATAAAGAACATGTTTGAAGGGCTGCTGGAGTCAACTGGACTAACGTTACATCTCGACCACCGCAGACTGGTGACGGTGAGTGCAATGTGTTCACTGAAACTCAAGATCAACGGATTTTGACTGTACGAAATCTGCCAGGGAATCTCATAATACTAATCAAACAATATAAATATAGTCCTTTCATGCACAATTGATATCCTAACTATTCTAACGTTGCAATGCTTTGATTGATATCTTAAACAACGATCCCCCCCCCCTCGGTACCCCCCCCCCCCCCTGCCCCCAAGTGACACTGGCTAAATGACATTGACTGCACTGCACTAGTCCGTACTGGATCTCTGCACACTTCACTTTATATATATATATATATGTATTTTATTTATTGATTAATCCCCCACTGCACTGTTTTAGTTTCTTGTCTGTGTTGGTGTTTGTTTACTGTGAACAAAGAAAAATGCATACACTGTATTGCTGCAACAATTACCAATGTGTTTTACACAAATGGCTCAATAAAGGAATCTGAATCTGAATCTGAATCTGAAGATGGTTATGAATGAATTCATGAATGGATGAATGAATGAAAACTTTATTTAACAGATTGCAGAATGGGTACAATACAGTACGGCTCAATACATACAATTGTTAAGGGGATGCAGACCTGAGAAAGACGTTTGTCTTGTTTCCATCAGGGTCCCCCATTTTCAATTCATATAGACATTTATGACATACACAACATACATGACATTTATGGCATAGGGACATATAGGTATTTAGTACTGATACATTTGTGACATAAGCGGTATTCAAATATACAGTACTGTTACCCCTAGATCCTGACAGAGTATATACATATGATGGGGAGGGAGGGGGTGGGTGGGTGGGAGAGAAATATACATACAGCGGGGAGGGAATATATAATGAAACGCTCTAGACCACATTGCTTAGCAGAGTTCGGTGATGTGAATGGAAACTGTCAAGTTGATCAACCGATTTTGAGTATATGGGGCATGGGACTTGAGCAATTTTTTTTTTATTTTTTTTTAAATAACTAAATAGTTACTTTTCACAGTAACTCATTACTTTTGGGTGTAAGTAACTAGTACAGTAACGAAGTTACTTTGAAATGAAGTAACTAGTAAAGTAACTGAGTTACTATTTTTCAGTAACTAGCACAACACAGCAAATAAATGACGTTATCCAGGTGAAAAGTTAGTCTGAAAAGTCCGCCTCCAGGCTCCAGTCTGCTGCTTCATGAGTTGTTCCTCCACACGGAATGTCGTCCTTGCAAACATTGCAATTGCTGGACTGGCTTGACTTTCTATTTTAAAATGCTTAGTTCCAACTTCCAAACCTCTAGCTGCTTTTAGTCACAGCAAATAATTGACGTTATCCAGGTGAAAAGTTAGTCTGAAAAGTCCGCCTCCAGGCTCCAGCCTGCTGAGTTTTTCCTCCACACGGAATGTCGTCCTTGCAAACATTGCAATTGCTGTTGGACTGGCTTCACTTTCTATTTTAAAATGCTTAGTTCCAACTTCCAAACCTCTATCTGCTCAAGTGAGTGGATAACAGTGTTTCGGGAGCGACGTGTTGTACTGTTGTTGTGATGTGAGCGTGTAGCCAGAACACCGGTCTAAATTAAAGGGAAAGTGTTTGTTGCAACGGTGTAAATTAAAGGGAATGTGTTTGTTGTGGACAATTATTCTGCTCTGTGTGACAATAAATACATTAATGATATATTATATGTAATTTAAAACCAAAACTAAGGCCTCCGTATGAGTTTAAGAACTCGTATCCCAGTATCGTTCCTTAGTGGCACCTGAAATGCTGAGTCTCATTGTCGGTCTTTGTAAACCATCAGCATGCACCAGTTGAACATTTTTAAAACATAAACTACTATTAAATTAATTTCCTATTTGTAACTTATTCATCACCAAGTAAATTGCAGATTATGGTATGAAGTTTTCCCTTCTATATTTGCAAAAACCAACTTATCATCTAACAGCCTTTTCTTTTATATGCTGAAAACCTTTAGATAATAATGTTAAATGGTAGGACACACAACTTTGCTTGTTCAGTGCCTCGTACATCCTTTTTCCTGTGTTTTTTACACCTTATTTCCCCACTTAAAATATTTCATACTGTTCCACATTTTGTGTTTAACCTGTTTCCCATCTCAACATATCCTCCCTTTAGATACACCTGTATCTATACTGTGACTCTGCACTAATGTTTAGTGCATACATATATCAACCCCCCCAGTTACTGTGCCTAGAAGCAGAATACGTCGACCAGCAGTGAAAATCACCGCTCAGGCCTAACTAATACCTAGACCTACTAATTCTGCAAGTCCATTCGAGGCATTTCACCACTAGGCCCACAATATTTCAGTAAAACTCCTTGCTTACAGGAGAAAAAATTAACTCCCTGTTGTCAAGATTTGTAAGAAAGGTAAAACCGTGACCTATTGTGACTTACAGCCAGTAACCTTACATTTTCCAACATTCACTTCAAACATTCACTCCACTTCAATCTTTAGTTCTTCATCAAATAAAAGCTCCTATTCTCATTCGTATTTTCACTTGAATACAAAACCAACATGTAATGTAACATGTCATGGCCTAAATCTAATAACACTTTAATCATTGTTCACTCTTTACTGTCCACGTTCCGTCCATCATCTAGTCCATAGTTCACAACACAATTGTCCTTTCATCTGCCACTCGCTTTCATGATGATGTTGACCTCAGGCTTTGATCCTGCTTAGCTTCTAGGATCAGGCCAGGTCAGTTGTGTCAGTACTCCAGGTTGGTATGGCAGCAACTTGTCCTTAGACAGAAAGTCCTCATCCTCCTTCAATGTCCCTCTTTTTCCACACCGTCTTGACCCTGGTACCAATTGCAACATATTCCAACAGAAAAGAATTACAATTAGAAATTCCCATATTTAACTTCTTGTTTACACCACCCTTCTAAATTTGATCTAGCCAAGCTCCATTGTACAGCCGTGCCAACATTCTCATTGCTTATTCTAATACACATCATAGGTTACGGAGAGATTCAAGTTGACTAATACTCTCTCCTAGCCATCTCGGCCTATCTTACAAACTATACTAGTAACACTTTTAAAACGTATACATTGAAATGAATACACAACCAATTGTCATTCACAACATGTTTCAAATTCATTTTACACAATTATTTGCTAAACCAGACTTGTGCAGTAACTATCCTAGTGACATACAACCGCTTCCTGGAAATCTCCAATTATATAATACATTGAATGAAATGATGAATAAGACTCTTTAATTTGTATGGTTCACTTTGACCACCACTTTGACCTTTAGAACCTGCTTGTGTAGGGTACCCCTCTTTGTCCCTTAGAACCTCCCTTTGGTAGAGTACACCTCCTTGTCCCTTAGGACACACCCCCCCACCAGGTCCAGAGATCCCATATTGAACATAAGCCACCTCGTGTGAGCTGCACAGTATTCACATAGAGACCCCCTTCCCCGGCAGAGATAAGTTTCTTCTTCTTTGATCCAGTTTTTTCTCATAACCGAGAGGTCCCCATTCCCCGGGCACAAATCTAGACAGGAATTCCTTTGGCCTTAACTCCAAATACAGGAATTTCACATTTCACATCATTTTGTCACATTTCAGGTGCATTCATCACGTCCATCATGCCCCTCTTTATCGTGTTGGTCGTCAAACTGGGGCACCTCAATGTATGATATCTTCATTTACAAAATGACACCCCAGCTACATTGGATCAATCACAATGAATAGACCAGATGTATTGTTTTGCATGTTTATAGCACACATGCTAGTTTTCAATACTGGTCCCTTGGTGTGTCATTACACCTCTTCTGCTCATTTCTATTATTAATTACATACTTAGTCACCAAGACTATTGAAATGCTAAAATGTGAGGACACTGTGGCTATAATCCTATTTCATTATCTGGCCTCCTCTTTTTATATTTTCAAAAGTCATGTCATGGACATACATTATATGACTATACATATAACTATGGAGGCTTATTTTTGCTCTCCTTATGCCAAAAAAATAAAAATAAAAATAATAATATCAATAATACAAATAACTCCATGTTCATACAGTGAGATTGTTGGCAAGGTGACCCCAATTTGGCTGGCATGTTGGAGTTGCACTTGTACTTAACTTTGAGGTGCTTTTGCATTTCGAGAACTCGACCATCTGTCCAGGATCCTTGGATCCCTCAGGAACCCTCAGGCCCCCTCCCAGTCTCTGCCGTTGCACCCTCTGCTGTCCCATGTCCTTGTTTTCGTCCGGAACTCCGTCGCGTTCCAGGTGATGTCTGAGTCGTGCTTCCTTGTCTCGGACTTTGATTGGCTCGCCCCATGGTCTCTCTCCTTCAAAGGATGCTCTCTTTTTGACAGAATATTTATTTTGCACAGTTTGCAACAGGCGGCGCATGCAAAAGTCCTATGCAGGACCTTTTAAGCTGTGTTACGTTAGCCTTTTTATTAGTTTAGCTTTTCCATGCCATTACATCATATCAAGTTAGTCAGCTTTAGGTTGATGATCAAACATCCATCAAACATCCATCAAACATCCATCAAACATCCATGGCGCCCATTCACTCGTCTCCATACTCACTCATGTCTGGTCAGTCGTCATTGTCCGTTGTCCTTATTCTTCTACCTATTCTCTATGTATTCCTTCCTTTGATCAAATGACAAATCATTTGCTCATTACCAGGGCCGCCTCAGGGGGTGTGCGAGCAGTGCGGTCGCACAGGGCCTCGCGGGAAGGGGGGCCTCGCAAAAAAAATAAAAAATATATATATATATATTTTTTTTTTTTTTTTTTTTTTTTTTTTTGCGAGGCCCCCCTTCCCGCGAGGCCCTTTTTCATCACAGACCTAAAATCTAGTTTTGCTTATATGCTTATATATTTCACATTAGACACGTTTGTAGAATGTGTCTGACTTGTTCCTGCCTCTGCGGCTCTGCAGACTGCAGTGTTCCGGTTTCTGCGGCTTTGCTGCTCTACAGATTTTAGGATAGTGTTTCCGGGCTCTTCTCGGACACACGAGGTACAGGGATGATCTAATTCAGCGCTATTCAGAGGAGCGAGGCGAGTGGATGTCTTTTCAAAAGCAGCATGGATCAGAAGAAATTACACCGTGGGCCAAGAAAGTCTCCTTCCAACTTTACCATTGGCGCCGCATTGATACTGCGTTATGGTGAGTCAACCTATGATTATATACCCGCCATGGACCTATCTCTCTTTCTCTCTCTCTGGAGCCAAACTGGTCGACTAGCTAATATAGTACTACTAGTAGCTAAGCTAACGGTGTGTGCCTGGTGAGAGCACCTGGCTGTATGTAGCCGCATAGCTTGCTTCTGCGTTAGCTAATGGTTAGCACAAGCATCAAACGAACGTTCCCAGCTGAAGCTAAACAGCTAACTGGCTAACAGTTAGCTCAATCAGCTGTTAGCTAATTAGCTGTTAGCTTGTGCTAACCATTAGCTAACGCAGAAGCAAGCTATGCGGCTACATACAGCCAGGTGCCTGATTGAGCTAACTGTTAGCCAGTTAGCTGTTTAGCGTCAGCTGGGAACGTTCGTTTGATGCTATCAGTTAGCCTTGAGAATAGCAGGGGGTTCTGGCAGACTGGCACTCTGACTACGACATCATCTTTGACAGAAGATGTAGTCGGGCCTGCACCATGACAAGGCTCTGGCCATAGCTTATTTGTCCCGACAGCGAGAGGCCTTTCGTCAACGTGGAGACCTGTGTTGCGGCCTTTCGCCCTGCGTTCCTTTTGTGCAGGTAAGATTAATGAAAATGTCATGACATTACCCCACTCTTCCTTCCTTCCCCTCCCGAATGTTTTGTTAATAACGATGTTTTTTTCCAGGCAAAACATATGCTACTTCACAACATTTGGAGATACGACATGTGCTGTGTGTGAATGTCTTGGTCGTTTGTGTAGCTTGGGTAGCGTTGGGCCGTTGGCCAAAGCTGTGTGTGGCCTGGTGTCACAGTACCTGGCTAGCCTATTTAGCTGATGTCGGCCATTGGCTCCTTGCTGCTTTGGTTTCTCTGGTATAGACCCTCTTCTTCTTGGATTTAAGTGTTGATCTTTGTCCTTTTGGATCTCTCATACATGCTCTAGTCTCTCTCTAACACACACACACATGACAAACACACATGTTCTCTCTCTCTCTCTCTCTCTTTCTAACACACACAGTCTGCCTATGGCGGCCTTTCTCGATGGCTAGGCTGTGCTCAAGGATCTTCAGTCACAGTGCTCAGGTATTCTGCCACTGTGTACTCTCTGTTTAGGGCCAAATAGCATTTCAATTTCTTTCCAATGTGTCTCTCTCTCTCTCTCTCTCTCTCTCTCTCTCTCTCTCTCTCTCTCTCTCTCTCTCTCTCTCTCTCTCTCTCTCTCTTGGATTTAAGTGTTGATTTTTGTCCTTTTGAATCTCTCATACATGCTCTAGTCTCTCTCTAACACACACACACATGACAAACACACATGTTCTCTCTCTCTCTCTCTCTCTTTCTAACACACACAGTCTGCCTATGGCGGCCTTTCTCGATGGCTAGGCTGTGCTCAAGGATCTTCAGTCACAGTGCTCAGGTATTCTGCCACTGTGTACTCTCTGTTTAGGGCCAAATAGCATTTCAATTTCTTTCCAATGTGTCTCTCTCTCTCTCTCTCTGTACACTGTATATTGACTGTAGAACGGGAGCTCTCTCTCACTCTCTCTTTTGCTATATGTTGACTGTATCATGCCCCGCCTCGGGCAGCGCTATTATTTAAGAATATGTTGACTGTATAAAAAAATTAAAATATATATATATATATATTTTTTTTTATTTTTTTTTATTTTTTAACCTTTTGGGGGGGGGGGGGGTGGGGGCTCGCGTTAAATCTCGCACAGGGCCTCGCATTTCTCCCAGGCGGCCCTGCTCATTACCTTATACTTTGACCTGTGGAAAATGTATGAAAAAAAAAAACCCTGCCTACAATATAATTCATATTATACTTCACACTTAATGTGAATCAATGTAGAAAATGTAAATCATTTCTTCATTGACTACTGTAGGCTTGTTTTCTATTTATTTCACTTTGTTTATTCACCGTCCTCCTCCTCTGGGGCAGACAAAATGCGACCACAATATCAAAAGTGTCAAACATTCCTGCGTCAGGGGAGGGGGACGCCCTGTCCCTGTCACCGTGCAACCGTGGTTTCGCCCTGCCCACGGATTCGCAGGTTTTCTCTGTCTATTGGACTGACCCCCTTATATCAATATGATGTCGTCAGGAGTCATAATAGGTTCTAGTGACACTACAGGTGCAAAAATGGCTATTAGGCATTTTGACGCTGTTTTGGCAGCCTCATCGGCTGCATTGTTTCCTCGTATTACATCATCATTACCTTTTCTATGTGCCTGGCATTTGATGATGGCTAATTGTGTCGGCAGCATCATAGCTGACATTAAGTCATCTATCTGTTGTTTATGTTGAATCGGGCTACCATCTGTTTTCTTGAAACCTCTCTGTTTCCACAGCGAGCCGAACAGGTGTGTCACTCCATGAGCGTAGCTGCTATCTGTGAACACATTAGCTATTTTTCCTTGTGCCAGTTTGCATGCCTCAGTAAGTGCTTTCAGTTCCGCCAACTGAGCTGAGCAGGGCTGATCACAGCTCTCCGCTTTTGCTACAGTAAACGTGTCTCCCTCCTGTAGTACTACTGCAAAACCTGCATGATTCCCTACATGATCTCTATAGCACGATCCATCCACATAATAAACTACATCTGCGTTTGATATTGGTACTGACTCTAAGTCAGGCCTCAATCGCGTGTACCTCATTGTCTCTGCAATGCATTCATGAGGTTCTCCTTCAAACTCTAGTGGTATGGTATCGGCTGGGTTGGTTGTCGTACATTTCTTTATTGTGATATCAGGATAGGTTAACAGTGGTGTGTACTGTAAACACCTCGCTTGTGTTGCCACAAATTTCCCTTTATCTATTAGTTCCGCGATCTTATGATGTGTAAAAATGGTAATTGGATATCCCATAGTTACAGTAGCAGCCTTTTCATATGCATAATGTACAGCTGCTAGTCCTTGATAGCAGGGTGGCCAGCCCTGAACTACATTATCCAACTTTATACTGTAATATGCAATTGGTTGTTTCTGACGTCCACTGCATGTGTCTTGCATCAACACTGCTGATGCGTACGAGTTCTGTCGGTTTGAAACATATAACAAGAATGGTTTGTTATAGTTTGGTGTTGCCAGGGCAGGAGCCCTTTGCATTTCCTGTTTAATCGTCTCAAATGCTATTTCGACCCTGTCTGTCCATCTTAGGGGAGCTTTCAAAGATTGACTGCCTGCCTCTTTTATTATTTCTCTTAAAGGTGCAGTTACTTCAGCATAGTTCTCAATCCATTCTGACGAATAACCATCATTTGTTGGACCGTTTTTTGGATGTGGCGCTTTGCCAATCCCCTCTAACTGTGAGGCTGATATTGCAATGGAGTTTTCTGAGATCGATCTTCCCAAATACTCTACCACTGGTAGACAGTATTGCAATTTAGTTTTTGAAACTTTGTGTCCTCCCTCTGCCAACTTTTGTAGCACCTTCATCGAATCCAGATGGCACTCATCCAATGTTTTGGCACATATGATGATGTCATCTGCATAAGAAATAATGGTCCCATGGGTATCCATACCCTCAAAATCATGTTTTATTATCTGATTGAAAACATGTGGACTGTTTTTGAATCCCTGCGGTAATCTCATATATGTAAGCTTCCTTCCTCTATACGTGAATGCAAACAGGTATTGCGATTCTTCATCTAGAGGAATGCTAAAGAAGGCTGAACATAAATCAATCACCGTGAAATATTTACTGTCCACCGGTATGTTTGACAAAATTGTGTGAGGGTTTGGCACATCTGTTTGGCAGTCTTCCACAATCTCATTTATCGCTCTTAGGTCGTGCACCAATCTGTATTTTGATTTATCAGCTTTTAATACTGGAAAGATTGGGGTATTGCATCTACTGTCAGTCTGTACCAACACTCCTGATCGCAGTAATCCCTCTATCGTTTTGCTTATGCCTTCCTCTGCTTCTCGCTTCAACGGATACTGCGGTCGAGTTGGCAACTTCACATGTGGTTTCAGTTCTACTCTTACTGGATTTGCAGATTTAACCAATCCTACATCTGTGTCATGGGTCGACCACAACTGAACTGGGATCTGTTTTAACATGTCTTCTACAAGTGGATTTTTCCTCTCTGCCTCATCTGATACTTGCTGCATCATCATTCCTGCTGGTATCATTATTATTTGAGGCTGACTCGTCAATACCACATCACACATAATTTTGATCATGGTTTTGTCATGTGACATAAAAATCAATGGATTGTCTGTTGTTTCCCACGTAATTTGTGTTGCCCCTTTCATCATAGGTCCTATGTCTTTAGATTCAAAGTTCTTGTTTACTAATAGCGTAACATGTGGCTTGGATTTAGGCACATTATACCATTCAGTAATAAAAGTCTTTTTTGAATCTATGTTTAGCGCGGCTCCCTGATCTCCAATTATTATATATTGCCCTCTCAAATCGATTTTTTTATCTTTGGTTCTGCTTTCCCACTCTTTTTCATATCCTGTGCTTCCTGACTGATCATAGTACATTGTACAGTGATATTTAAACTGTGGTGTTGTTGCTTTTGGAATTTGTGCTTGTATGAATCCTTTCCATCTGTCATAAGCTCTTGTTACTGGCTCAGTTATCTCGCTCAGCCAGTATGCTTTTGCCTGGTCTGATTGAATGACAAACTGTGTATCTACCCCTGATTGATCTATGTAAACACCTTGTGGGGTACACCAAATTTGAATCTTTAGTTTACATAGTGCATCTCGTCCCAGTAGATTGATCGGGGTCTGATCAGACACTATGACAGGAATTCTTGTCTCTTTTCCTTGTGTTACTAATCTGACTGGTGCTGTCATTGGTAATAGTTGTCTTACTCCCGAGAATCCTATTGTCTTAACGTATTTACCAGACATGGGGAGATGTTTAGCATGTTCTGGACTGACGCATGTGTATGTTGCTCCTGTGTCAATCAACATTGAAACTTGTTTGTTTTCAATTTCCACCTGCAACATTGGCGCTGTATCAGCCATCATGTTTACAATTGGAAATTGAACTCCCTTTTTAGGATCCTCTGGGCACCCCTAGTAACCATGGTTTGGCCCTGCCCATGGATTGGCAGGTCCTCTTTGTCTATTTCCTCCATAACCACCTCTTGTGGTTCCACCTCGATTCACCATCTGTTTTGGACAGGCGTTTGCCATATGTCCTGGATCTCTACATAACCTGGTATCAGTAGCCCAAGATTGATTAATCTTACTCCTTCTTCCATCTTCCAACCATTTTAGTTAAGGTTGTTTGTTGTCTCTTCCCCTATTTACATGTAATGAGGTGAGGATTTTCCTGAGGGAGAAGCATCAATGATTGTACTGGTGCACTTATACGACCTCTGGTGCTTCTCTGAAAATTGTCTCCTGCTGATCCTTTCCTCATTCCATGGTTTAGTTGGTATCTTATCGGTGTGCTCCGTCCAGTTTTAACAGGGAAGAAAAGAAACATATTACATTAATGATTTTCAATTCATATGAACATCAAATGTACTTTGGTGCTATCTGTTCATTTCTCAACAGCCTGTCTGTGCCTTGTCTATAAATAGACATGGCCCTGTTGTCACAGACACAGACCCCCACCCTTCTGAAATAAATGACGCGTCCATTCATACTAGAAGTATATTGAAACCAGATGTGGCTCTGTGCTTGCCCAGAATAGAATGCCCTGGCTCCCTCCACTTTGTGCTTTGCCCAGAACAAAAGAATGTGGAGAAACCCCCGTACAACACACAGTGCCTCGTCACGAGACTTCTCACTTACTTCAAACATTACAAATTAAAATATAAATAAAAATACCTATACATATCACACAATAAACACAGAGAGTCATTCGTTACCTCAATCTGTCTCCTTCCCACAGGTTCAGATCACACAAGATCCCCTAGAGGAAAGGTACTTAATATGTGCTTAACGCTACTCACACACGTAATCGTTAAACACACACAACTCCAGAGTCGTAGCCGTTATCTCTGTCACTTGGGTACAAAACAAAGTCATCTGTTATCTTTGTACCAGGGGTCACTCCCTTTTTAACTGTACCCCACCCTGCAACACGTGAGAATTCTGGTCACAGCACACCGTGAGCAATCTGATTATTACAACAACGTAATCAGCTTTACATCACTTTACCATGACCAATCATAATCATTGCAGCGTGTGCCAGCTATACTATAAACACAGAGAGTCATTCATTACCTCAATCTGTCTCCTTCCCACAGGTTTCAGATCACTCAAGATCCCCTAGAGGAAAGGTACTTAATCTGTGCTAACGCTACTCACACACGTAATCGTTAAACACACACACATCCAGAGTCGTAGCCGTTATCTCTGTCACTTGTGTACAAAACAAAGTCATCTGTTACCTTTGCTATTCCTTATATGGCCCTTGTGACGTACCTGGGTACGTGGGTTGGTCATTACCATTATTACTGTATTTATGACACCTTCTGAACATCAGGTTAGTATATTTAATGTGTTATGTTTTGTATGTGATGTGTGTGTGTGTGAACATGAGAGCTAATGCTGTCTCTTTTCTCTCCCTGTCAGGTGCTGCCCATCCCTACTGAAGAGTGCTGATTGCCTAATGAATGACAGCTGATGGCAATCACCTCGAGAGGGATGGGTAGCCAAATACCTGACAGCACACACACGTCTGGGCGCCTCATTCTCAGTCAATTGCCAGCGACCAGAGTAGAGTGAGGTTGCCATTGTTCTCCACTGTTGTGTGGGAGATATATATATTGTTGGCCACCCAGGATTCATCCTACACCGTGAGCTATATGGTTAGAGTGGTGTTCATCCTACACTCCAAACATTGGGGTTAGAGTGGTGTTCATCCTACACTGTGAGCCTGCATGGTTAGAGTGGTGTTTCCTTGTTTATCCAGGTGAGCTTGTACCTTTAAGTATATATATGTAGATCTTGTTGGCCTTCTTAGATTCATCCTACACTGTGAGCTATATGGTTAGAGTGGTGATTCATCCTACACTCCAAACATTGGGGTTAGAGTGGTGTTCATCCTACACTGTGAGCTGCATGGTTAGAGTGGTGTTTCTTTGTTTATCCAGACTTGATTATTATTATACTTACCTTGTTTGTTCTCCCCTTACCCTTCTCCCTGTTTGTTAATTGTTTGTGGGTTGTTTTTTCCCTTTGTGGCCGATCTAAACATCAGTGGAGGTTTCAATTCCTACCCGGCATAATAAATATCATTTACTATTTTTGGAACAACGTCTTGTGTTTATTATTACCTACCTGCCCGGGACTATTTTGAAAGCATTTACTGAGAGAGGCTGTTTCTGTTCATGTACAGCCTGCTCCAGATACTCTTCGGTGCGGTCGTTAGACCTTCGTACATGACATGGGGGCTCGTTAGTTTGCACAATTGTATAGTTCCTTGTTGTTATGTGACATGTGGACTTGTCGATTGGAGCGTGTCAGGTAGGTTGCGTTTTTATTTTATTTGGTAAGTTATATTATTATATATCCATTTTTCCGTGCTGCACACTTGACTGTTGTAAACCATTGTTGTAAGTTATGCTCTTAACCATTCTATTTTTTTCCACATAGGTAAAGGGTGGATCACCTGCTTGGTTAGGGGGAGGGGGGCACGCGTCGTCTATTCCGGTGGAGTGTGCAATGAAATCGGTAAGCGACTGAAGATATGTGTAGTCCTCATTCCGCTAGGGAAGTAGTTTAGACGGGGTAGTTAGTGTTACCCAGTGTGATCCTAATTAGGTGGTTAGAACCGACATTTATTGTTTTCATGAATGTTAGATGTGGATATTGAATCGAATTGGTCAGGTTGTCATACTGCATAATGTGGCTGTTGAGTGTTGCACAGGGACATTATTGAGTACTATAGGTGAGTGGCTATTTTGTGGGGCTTATTGAAGTCTGATTCGGTGTAGTATTGTGGGTAGTATTGTGTGTTGCTACGGCAGTATACTTTCTTTCATAAACTGTATTCAGAGTACAGAGTGCAGAGTGCCGAGTATAGATTTTTTGAGTAGAGCTATGGAGGTTTGTGATCACGATGTTGGTGTGTCGGATCCTGAGAGTTTTGACTCTGCATTAGGTCATATGGTAAAAGGATGTCATACGCTGAGGAAGCGACAGGAGAGAAGAGGGTCAGCTCAGAAACCAAGAGGTGTGGGGGTGATTGGTACAGTGTCATGTTCTGACCAGAATAGCTCTCTGAAAAAAGAAGGTGATGGCTGTTTTAAACCCTTTCTGTTTGATGGGTGTGTGTCACTGTCGGGTGACGTCTGTGACCAACGGAAGGTGAGAATACTCCGTGATACAGGTTGTGCTCAGTCATTCATCCTGGCTGATGTCTTACCGCTAAATGAAGACTCTTACTGTCAGTCTAGTGCGATGGTAAGAGGTATAGAAATGGGGTGTATGCGCGTGCCGTTGCATAAGGTGCATGTACAGTCAGATCTTATCACAGGTTGTTTTCCGGTCGCCGTTCGCCCATGTTTCCCTGTGGAGGGCGTTGAGTTTATCATGGGGAACGATATTGCTGGGGAGAGTGTGATCCCTGTGTTGGAGGTTGAAAACGCTCCACTAACTGACTTGTGTTGTGATGAATTGATTAATAATCACCCCAATGTTTTTTGTGCTTGTGTTGTCACCAAGGCACGGGACAGGAAGCGAACTCAAGCTTTGGCGTTGAGTGACTCTGTCAGTAGCGAGGCTATCGCTGAGGACAGGGGGCCATCTATTGGAAGGATGGAAGAGGTTGCTGTAAGTAGCGTTCAGGGGAAGCTGGTAATTCCCAAGTCTGCTGGCGTTTCACTACCACAGACTCGTCAAGCATTGATCATTGCTCAGCACAGTGATTCCTGCCTATCAAGTTGTTTTGCGGCAGTGGCCAGTGCTACTGCTAGTAGGAAACAGACTTTTGTGATAGAGGGGGTGTTGCACACCTAGACCGGGTGTTTATCGACTAAAGGATTTGAAAGGAGACTTTGGAGAGAAATGGGTAATTTGATACTGTGTGTCAGCAGCAGCTTGTGTTTTCACCCCACCCCTTTGTCAAGACCCGTTCAGCTTTTCTGTTGATCTATTCAAAAAAATAATGCAAAGCTTGTCAATAGAGCCTAGTAAAATAGAGAGTACTACATGTGGATTTTTTTTTTCTGCTGTAATGATCAAAGATGCTAAAATGGATCGATGGAGCAGGGAGATGTAGCGTCAGTGTTCTTTCGGAATAGCTGCTGTAGACTCCAGTTATCAACCAGAATTACTTCTACCAAAACCATTGAGGTGTGGAGAAGACTGGAATACAAAGCGTCAAATTGTGTTGCCGATGATATGTGGACATTACATGTAAATGGTGGCACATGACCATGTGTAGTCTGCTAATTTAGGTATTGCTAAAACTTGTAATAGTGGGGACGCACACATGCGCTCCATTCCGGACATGGGGGAACCTTTTGAACATGTGTCTGTCATCTGCCTAAAACAAGGGCGGAAAATCATTACATGTTGACAATTATATGTGGTTCCACCCATTTCCCGGAGGTGATACCTCTGAGGAAAGTTATTGTTCCAGCCGGTACCAAGGTTCTAATTTGAGTGGCATCATTTTTGATCCTGACCATGTTATTTTTTGTGACGCCATTTTTGAAAGGACATGGGCGCTGTGATGGTGCCAGGGACATGTGCTGATTTTTGTTCCCTGTTTGCTGTCCTGTTAAGCGCGATGAGATGATTTTTTTTTGTGTTTTATTTGTTTTCCCAGGAAGTTTCCAGTTTGTTGTCTCCTGTTGACAGGACGGTATCGGCGGAGCGGCCTGTCAAAGTAGAGGTTGTTGTTGCTTCTGTTTTCCCTGGGGTGTGGTACTAATCGGATGTTGGGTAATAAGTAATAATGTTTTGCTAACCCTACAGGTTCGCTCTTATGGGGGGAGGTGTGACGTACCTGGGTACGTGGGTTGGTCATTACCATTATTACTGTATTTATGACACCTTCTGAACATCAGGTTAGTATATTTAATGTGTTATGTTTTGTATGTGATGTGTGTGAACATGAGAGCTAATGCTGTCTCTTTTCTCTCCCTGTCAGGTGCTGCCCATCCCTACTGAAGAGTGCTGATTGCCTAATGAATGACAGCTGATGGCAATCACCTCGAGAGGGATGGGTAGCCAAATACCTGACAGCACACACACGTCTGGGCGCCTCATTCTCAGTCAATTGCCAGCGACCAGAGTAGAGTGAGGTTGCCATTGTTCTCCACTGTTGTGTGGGAGATATATATATATATTGTTGGCCACCCAGGATTCATCCTACACCATGAGCTATATGGTTAGAGTGGTGTTCATCCTACACTCCAAACATTGGGGTTAGAGTGGTGTTCATCCTACACTGTGAGCCTGCATGGTTAGAGTGGTGTTTCCTTGTTTATCCAGGTGAGCTTGTACCTTTAAGTATATATATGTAGATCTTGTTGGCCTTCTTAGATTCATCCTACACTGTGAGCTATATGGTTAGAGTGGTGATTCATCCTACACTCCAAACATTGGGGTTAGAGTGGTGTTCATCCTACACTGTGAGCTGCATGGTTAGAGTGGTGTTTCTTTGTTTATCCAGACTTGATTATTATTATACTTACCTTGTTTGTTCTCCCCTTACCCTTCTCCCTGTTTGTTAATTGTTTGTGGGTTGTTTTTTCCCTTTGTGGCCGATCTAAACATCAGTGGAGGTTTCAATTCCTACCCGGCATAATAAATATCATTTACTATTTTTGGAACAACGTCTTGTGTTTATTATTACCTACCTGCCAGGGACTATTTTGAAAGCATTTACTGAGAGAGGCTGTTTCTGTTCATGTACAGCCTGCTCCAGATACTCTTCGGTGCGGTCGTTAGACCTTTGTACATGACAGCCCTCAACAGGTTAATCTATACCGGCTAAGTTCTCACACACCCTCAGCCTCAAAAATTGAAACCAGATGTCTTCCCTTCACTATGCCCAGATTTAGCGCGCCTCTGGACACAGAAAAAAAAAGAAAAAAGAAAAATACACTGTTAGTTCGTCTAACAGTCTTTTAAAGAAAACAAAAAACTAGTCATCCGACTCTCCCGTGCCGTCAATCTCATCTTTGGTTCTTTTAAAAGGGAATGTGCCATCAGATCAAAACAGCAGCCTTCTATTTACCAAGAGTAATCTCTCACCTTGTCATGTCGGCCGGCTGCTGCCCCGCTTTGCAGACCCAAGGTTCATTCGCTGTTGCACACGGTTGGGCGCCAATTGTAGTTGAGAAGATGATTTCTCCACACTAGTCATTAATTTCCATGATCGGTATAATACACCCTTAATCAGGGCTGAAGAGAGAGAGAGAGAGACTCAGGGTCGGTCGGATAACTAGGAGGAGATATTGTTTATTCCATACAAGAGTTCAACAACCAAAATCCTACATGTCATCGCATGGAGGCAATATTTATACTCTCTCATCCCAGGGTGTGTTATAAACATAGGTGGATCCTTTTCCCATTGGTAGACTGGATGCCTCTTATGTCATTGGTTGTCCTGAATTAGGGAGGTGTGTGTGATTTATCTACTGTCACTTACTAACAGGTTCATTGGCCGGCTCCCTTGCTGTGGATCAAACCGGTTTGATCTGGATCTTAAATGTCATCCTAAGGAGTGCTTCTGAGTTTGCCTCACCTCAACTAACCTTTCCTTAGGTTATAAATAACCTCCCCCTAGGCTAGGTTTACTCAACTCTAAAAATAGAGCCTTCATGGACACAGAGTTGTCTTGTCCATGAGATGTGATTTGTCTTACATTCATATGTGGATGTAATCTATTTTATATAGATTGGCATACTTAAATGGCATTCTGCCACCACAGGCTAACTATTATTGCTATTTCCTGAATAGTTCTGAATGTTTAATTTTATTATAACAACGTTTTTACACCAACCCTAGTTTACCTCTGTCTCATAGCAGCCAGAGGCACTAAGCATCTCTTCTGTCTCCAACCTCACCGTCTCTACTGCACATTTCCTTCAGGCTATCTTTGAACTTTATTGTATAGGGGAGACGTGAGTCTGACCAAATGCTTCTGGCCAGCTGCATAAAGATTAAAATACCTGATTATACTCACCGCTCCCAGTGCTCTAAGGAGTGAGCTGTCGGGGTCTAGCTAGAGTCAACAGGAGCGTTGACCTGTCACTCTATTTCTATCCTTTAGGCTAGTTTTATTGGTCTAAGTTATTTACCGTGGCCCTTACTTATTCTTTATTTCCGTTCCTGTGTGGGGGGATGTTGAGTTTCGCCCGGCCATCTGTTTTACCTACTGCCCTCAAGGCCTGACCATAGCCTGGTGGCTTTCCTATTTGAAGATAAGTGACAGCGGAATGCCATTTGCAATTGGAGAGAGAGAGAAAAACATTTTCTGATTCTTAACTGAAGTTTTCTATTGATACTTATCCTTGTATTGTCGGTTTGCACTCTTTACCCTAAAGATTAACTGTTTTCCCCATACTCACTTACCAAGCCTTGTCTTGTATACCTGTAACTGGGAATTTGATTTGATAATTTACCACAATCCCTTCTCTGAGGGTTCTAACTCTCATTATGTAACAAGTAAATTCCAAAATCAAACATTATATAAACCATAATCATGTTAATATTTCATTAAAAAAAATGTATTTAAAAAAATACAAAAAACCACAATACCATAACCATTTTCTTATGTATAGTTGTAAACTCATTCTTCACTCTTTCCCCCCACCCTCATTATTGACCTCATCATCAGTTATGTTTAACGACACCAAGACTAGGGCAGTCCTTTTTTTATTTTTTTTTTTATCTTTTTCCCCGTCCATTCTCATTGAGAGGGCGTAGCGTGCGGGAGGATCACACTATCCCCCTCAAGTCCTATCCGCGCTTAGCAGGCGCCCCGACCGAACTGTAGGAGTCGCTGTTTACAACGACCCGGACCCACCCCGCCAGTTTCTCCCACCCTCTAATACAGCCAATTGTATTAGTGTGGACGGCCAGCCAAGCTGGTGACAACCCCGGAGCTGTGAGCTGGATTCGAACAGGCGAATTCAGCTCACAGCTCCGGGGTTGGTGACGAACGCAATCTCCGCTCGGCCACCTAATCGCCCTAGGGCAGTCCTTCTATAAAAAGAAGACATCTCCCCATATCAGCTTTTTTGTTTTATTTACTATACTTATTGTGTAATATCCAAATGTGTCTATTTTGTGTGTCTGACTCTGCAAGAAAAGATGAATACATCACCCCAATAAAAGATTAACAATTCTAAAAAAACGAGGGAGACTTAAACAAGAAAACATTTACAATTTTTCTCCCTCGAAAGGACCATCTGAGGTCTATTTTCCTTAGCTTCAATCCTGCCAGTTATCCTTCATCGAAACCTCTGAGGTCTATTGATAATCCTTTGTGGCCGTGGCCTCTTTGTTGAATTTGCGCTAATCGCTGTCTCCTCCGATGCCTCCGGTACCTCTGTCGGTACGCCTTCAAAGTCCACAGAGGAAAAATCATTATTCAATTCCAATTCATGATCTCCTCTGTCTGGCTCCTGCAAGAATCCTTCATTCCCCACAGAGGGACAATCGTGTTGCCCCCTGTCTGGTTCACCATAATCATCCTCGTTTTCCCCTTCGCCTTGCATTTCCTCCTGTTCTTGATCAATGAACAGGGGTTTGGATTCCAATTCTTGCCCATCCTGCAGGGCTTTTACGCAATGCGAAAGATGAAACCACATCGGTGATCCTTTAACCTATAGAGCCTTTTCCGTAGCTCTTACGACCTCATACGGTCCTTCTCGCCGCGCTCCGTACCACTTACGTCTGAACACTTTTACATAAACGTAATCTCCTGGTATTATCTGAGGTGCACTCCGCCTATTCTCCTCCTCTGTTTCCTGTTTACTGGAAACATAATCGAAAATCGCCCCGTGGAGCTTTGTCATGTACTTTACGTACTCACGCATCTCATGGTCCAGGATGTCCAAACTCGGACCTTTGCCTGTTGCGCGCAAGCCTGGCACAACCATACATCGGCCAAACAACATTTCGTGCGGTGTTAAACGCAGGCTTCGAATTTCACTTGAACGACACGCCATTAATGCTAACGGTAGCGCACTCGGCTTCAGCCACGCAGTCGTGAGGGTCTCCATCCTCAGGCTTAGGAAGGGTCTGCGCTCGGTTCACCGTGGAACACCTAGTCAAAGTAACATCTTCCTGTTCCAAAATCCTGTAATAATTTTTAAGATGGGGTATCGTTAGTGCAGATTTACCAGATTCCAACAAATTTTTTACTGCATGTGCTACCATAATATTTACTGGATACCCCATCATGATACTTGCAGCTTTTTCGTACATCAAGAAGACCTCGGTGCAATCTCGGTAGCACGGAGGCATTCCCATTTCCACCTCTGAGTAGGCGACGGAGTAGTATCCTATTGGTTGTGGATGGATCCCCACCCCGGTGTTTTGGGCCAGCACAGCGCATGCATACCTCTGATCTGAAGAGGAAGAGACATAGAGTATGAATTGCTTTGTATAATCAGGCAAAGCCAGGGCAGGGGCAGCTAACATACGGGTTTCAAATGCCCACAGGCCCTCCTCAGTCCATGTTCATTTAGCACTCAACTTATCGTTTCCGCACACTTTTATCATGGCTCTTAAGGGCCCTACTAGCTCTGTGTAGTTCTCCACCCAAGTGGAACTATACCCCACGATCCCCAGAAAAGCCATCATCTGACGTACAGTCACTGGTTTGGGAGCTTTCTTAATAGTCACCAAATGTTCCTCTGAAATAGCCCGATGGCCCTGTGAAATTAATTGACCTAGATATGTCACCTTATGTTGACAATATTGCAATTTTTTCAAAGACACCTTGTGGCCCTTCTCTGCTAACAGCTGCAATAACTTAACAGATTCCTTATGACATGTTGTCTGATCATCGGCACACAAAATAATGTCATCCATATACTGAATGACTCTGGACTTCAATATCAGGTCTAACCCATCTAGATCTTCTCTTAAGATTTTGTTAAATATGTGTGGAGAATGCTTTAATCCCTGGGGGATCCTAGTATACTCATAATGCTCATTTTTATAGGTAAAACCAAAATAAATTTGGCACTCCTTGCTCAAGGGTACACTAAAATAAGCACTACACAAATCGATAACCGTAAAATACTCAGCCTGCGGTGGGATGAATGTCAGTAGTGTGTGGGGATCTGGGACATCAGCGGGATAGTCAATTAAAACCTCATTAACCGCCCTCAAGTCGTGTACCAACCGGTACGAGGTGTCAGGTTTCTCCACTGGAAGCAACGGCGTGTTGCTCCTGGGGTTATTCGTTTTCTGTAGTACTCCTGCTTTCAGAAGTCCTATGATTTGTGGCTCGATTCCAGCCACCGCTTTTTCCTTCAGTGGGTACTGACTCTTCCAGGGCAGGGTTGCTCCTGGTCTAAGCTCCACCCTCACTGGTTGAGCAGATTTGATCAGTCCGATGTCAGTGCTATGTTTCGACCACAACACTTCTGGCACGGCCCCCATCATCTCCTCCTGGAGGCTCAATTTCTGGGGGATTCCTTCCACTGTCTCCTGTGACAGCTGCACCGTTTGGGGACGTCCCATCCCTGTGCCTTGAATCATTATCTTGACAAACCGCTTGTCCGGGCTTATCCATATGAGTCGGTTCTCCTTCGTCTGTTCGAAATCCATTTCTTCTGCCTCTTTCCTCATCCCTCCGATGTGTTGTTGATCGCACGAGTCTGTCACCTTTAGCGTCACGTGGGGAACGCTGCCTGTGATCTCGTGTTCCTTTTGCAGATAGGTGCTCCGTGCAAGCCGTATTGCTGCTCCTTGGGGTCCCATTATAATGCTGGTGGCATTGAGCTGTACCTCCTCTGGTTGATTTCTCAGCCACTCCTTGGCTTGTGTCCGATCCGCATCTCTATAGTACTGTAGAGTGCACTGGTATGGTGTCTCTGGGTTCTTTGCTTCTGGCATGTTGGCTGTGATGAATGTATCCCATTCCAACGCTGGCCCGAGCAATTCCTGGCTTAGGTCTCCCAACCAGTATACTTCCGGTGGTCGGGTGTCTGTCCTTTGCATCATCTGATAGTAGTGATCCTCCGGGACATCGATCACACAACCATCAGGCGTGCATAAAATGTTCATCCCCAGCATACCAAGGCCATCCCTGCCCAGTAAGCCGATGGGTGCGGTGTCAGAGACCAATATGGAAACAGTCGCTTCTTTGCCTCTGTATTTCAGGGTGACAGGTTCTGTCACTGGGATCAGCTGTTTGATTCCCTCAAATCCAATTGTCCGTACATATCGACCGGACATGGGTAGGTGTGTGGCATCCTTAAGTTGGACTACAGTGAACGCCGCGCCGGTGTCTGCCATCATCCTGACAGATTGATCATTTACCGTTACGTACACTATGGGCTCCCTTAAGTTTGACAATGACAGCTGACACCCCCCCATTGAATTATCTGGGCCCCGTCAGAACGTCTGCTCCGGCCCCCTGGATGGATTTACTGGGCCCATGTCCTGTTGCTGATTCTGATTTTGGGTCTGGCCTTGATTCGGATTCTGGGTCTGGCCTTGATTCTTATTCTGGGTCTGGCCTCGCGTCGGCCCGTAATACTGATCCTGGAGTCGGCCGTATCCTCCTCGGCCTCCTCCTCTGGTATTTTCTCGACCCCTGTTGCTGGCTCTTTGGGTTCGCCACCCTTTGTCACAGTTTCTGGCCAGATGTCCTATTTCTCCACAATTCCAAAATTCAGCCGAATACGGGAATCCAGTCGGTCCTCCTCTTTGGCCTCCATTCTGTCCTCGGGGCTGCCAGTTCGGCCCCCTCTGGTACTGTTGCTGTACTGGTGCCGGCCCTCCCTGTGTTCCGGGCTGTGCTGGTTCCTGGTTGTTTAGTTGTCCACCAGTCCCCATCTCGGCTTTGGGCTGTGTGGCTTGTACCATAGCCTGTAGGTATTCCACTACCTTGGTTGCCTCGACAGGCTGTTGGTACAAGAGCTTTCGCTGGCTAGACGTTTCTTTTTCCTTGGCCTGTTGCTCCTTCTTCCTTTACAGCTCAACTTGATGGCTCACGTTTTCCATGTACTGGTTTAAGGGAAGACTTCCCAGACATACCACCTCATTCAGTTTTTGTCTCACCTCATTGGAGAGGCCCCGCTGAATCTTTTCTCTGAGCATCGCCTCCCCTATCGGATTGGCTTCTGGGTCTTGGACAGTCATGTCTCTCCAGGTGGCGTAGGCCTTCGCCACATACTCCCTGGGGTGGGTATCAGGCCCCAAGGTACCAATGTAGATCTTGTCTGGGTGCATCATGGTTGGATAGGTTTCCCGCAGGGCTTGCCACAGTACTCCCCTGTGGGCGGCGAATAGGTCCTGGTCATGTGCTCCTGAAACTACGTACCTCATCATTCCAGCCTTGTGTAGTAGTTCTTCCATGGCCGAGACTCCTACTTTGTGAGAGAACAACCGCTTGACATCGCCGACAGCCAGCTGTTGGCCTACCATCAGTTCCTCCAGTTTGGCA
The DNA here is from genome assembly GCF_963971535.1 of Notolepis coatsorum. Classification (NCBI taxonomy): domain Eukaryota; kingdom Metazoa; phylum Chordata; class Actinopteri; order Aulopiformes; family Paralepididae; genus Notolepis; species Notolepis coatsorum. The sequence continues at coordinate 164,906,983 of NC_140169.1, read as the reverse complement.
ATCCACGGAAATGCCCCGTTCTGGAGGGATGGCAATTTCTCCGATATTTGGGTCATATCTGAAGCATGCCAGGGCTTATATTCCAACCCCTGTGGTTTTATTATTACTGGGGCTATGGTGACTGGGGCTTTTCGTCTCGGTCTTTTCCAACTCTTTGATGTTTCTCAGTATTTTGTCACTTTCTTCTTCCAAAGCTTCTCGTATGGTTTCGGCCTGTCTCCAGGAGTGGGTGACCGCTTTGTAGCCCTCGGAAACGGCATCTTGGTCCTCGTTGTAGACCTGTATCCGTTCTTCAAGCTCGCTTTTTTCCTTGACTATTCCCCTGTGCTTTACTCTTAATTCCTCCAGGGCGTCTCTCAGTCTCATCATCTCGCTGCTTTCTTTGGCGGCTGGTGGGGAAGAGTAGTTTGGAGCAGATGATCTACTTTTTGGTGTCCTCATGGAGGCTCCCCTCTGTTCCTCCTCTTGCTCTTGCTCCTCTTCTTTATCCTTTTTCTTCCACTCGTCCATTGTGGCGCCCACCGCTGAGTCTTCCTCTCGTTCGTCCTGGTATCTGACGGCTGAGGGGGGGGGGGCCAATGAAAGGGGGGACCTCTCGTTGGCTCTCTCTGGCGGTAGTCTCCCCTGTTGCTGAGGTCTCTGACGGCCAAGGGGGGGGAACCTCTCGCTGGCTCTCTCTTACGGTAGTACTCCCTATCGCTGAGGTCGCTACTGTATATATATATTTTTTAAATCCAGTCCTTTAGCCTGAGTCCTCCCTCCGCCCCCTAGGCGTCCCTGTCCTTCCGCCCAGAGGATATCCTTCTGTCCGGCAGAGAGCGGTGCAGTCCTCCTTTGTTGCTGCGTTTCTTCTAGATATATCTTCACCGCTCTGGTAGCAGGAGTTCGGGGCCGAGTTGCTCGCTCCCTCCTTTCAATCTCCTCTTGTACCTACTTGTGTACCACGACTAATATTACAAATACCACCACTGCATAGAGTAGGTACTTAACTATCACCCAACCTATATACCCTAGCTGCCCTTGACCCCAATCTGCCCATGATTCCCCCTGAGACTCCTGCAGATCCCTCGTAATGTTCTTCAAATGCTCAATTATGTCCGGCATGCCCATCTCATCATTCGCGGGAACGAACGTACAGCACTCCTGCCCTATCAACACACACGTCCCACCTGAGGCAGCCAACAAAAAATCTAATGCAGCCCTAGTCTGCATCTCCATCAATCTAACCGATCGCAGTTCCTCGTTCTCCAGACTAAATCCCTTCGCCGTCGTCTCAGCCATATCCTGAAACACCTTAGCCATGTGATCAATTTCCTTCCTATTTTCCCACACCCCATATCCTGGAAGCATTACCCCAAAGGCCCGACTCACATGAGTACTTCGCGCTCTCCTAGTCACCGGGTGCGTTGGCAAGACCTCCGTCACCCTCATAGCGGGTACTAAGTAACCCAACGCACATCTTCCCCTCCAGTCTATTGGCAGTGAGGCATATGCTAAATCACCACAGATCCAAAACGTCCCAGGCGGAGCTGGCGCCTCTGAATCCTTGCCCCAGACTCCCTTACTCCCCACGCAATTACCCAAGTACCCCACAACCTTTCCTTCTGACTTACCTTCTACACACCTCCTAAACTCTGTCTGCCTATAAGCCACTGGAATGGGGCCAACGTCCAACAGCGCGCTTACTTTCATCACATTCTTTGTCAGTCCTGACCCCAGATATTCCCCAATCCTTTCCGGTCCCACCCCCTTACATAGGGCAGGGAAAGGCAAATCCCTTAACACCGAGGCATGACACTCAGTTATAGGGTGTGCTAACAAAGGAAGGCCAGCAGCGGCCGCTTGTGGGGCTAAGCCGCACACATAGCAATCCCATTTATTCGCCACCTTCGCCACTGCCCTCGCCATTTTCAGAAATAAATTTCCGTTATGGTCAGGCAGCGACCGTTTACCCACTACCACTACCTCTGGCAGCTCAGGCTGCCGGGTGGAATATACAGTACTACGCTTGCCAACATAAACAACCAAACAATCGATATAGTGCACGTCCAAAGCGCACGTCTACTACTGTCACTCAAACCAGGAACCATGGTGAGTGTTTCGTCCTCCTCCGCGTTCCTCCTTCACCGGCGCGTGTCCTATACCTCCTGTAATCTCCACAAAAAACAACATGCCTTTTAACAACACGTCCACCCACAAACAACACACACAACATCTCAACCCACCCTTAGCCAAATCCCCAATGAGGGGGTGTAGCCGGGCAGGGAAAAGGCATGGACACGCAGGGAAAGGAAACGGAAAATCCTCCCCCGTGAAACTCTGGGATGTAAGTTCTCACCTACGAACCCAGGGGCGCTGGAAGGAGGAGGGGTGTAGGAGAGCAATCTAGGCAGCAAGGGAGAAATGACTAGGGAGGGAGAGACTAGGGAGGAAGGACGGGAAGGGAGGAAAGGAAGGGAGGAGCCAGGAAGGGAGGAAGGGAAGGGAGGAAGGGAAGGGAGCCAGGAAGGGAGCCAGGAACTAGGAAGGGAGGAAGGGAAGGAAGCTAGGAAGGGAGCTAGGAACTAGGAAGGGAGGAAGGGAAGGAAGCTAGGAAGGGAGCTAGGAACTAGGAAGGGAGGAAGGGAAGGAAGCTAGGAAGGGAGCTAGGAGGTAGGAAGGGAGGAATGGAAGGAAGCTAGGAAGGGAGCTACTGTAGGAAGTAGGAAGGGAGGAAGGGAAGGAAAGAGAGAGTGAGAGCCGCCTCTTGCTTTAGCGTATCTCCAATCACCTTCAGTCCAATGTGCAACCCAACGAGGAAGAAGGAAAGGAGAAGGAGGAAGAACGAGAGGGTAGACGGGGAGAGAGGGGGAGGAATGGGAGGACAGGAGGGATGGATGGAGGGAGGAAAGGAGAGATGGAGGGAGGGAGAGGGAGGAGGGGAAGGAGAAAGAGAGAGAAAAGGAGGAAGAGAGGGAGGGAGAGAAGTGAGGGAGGGAGAGAAAGAAAGGGAGGAAGAGAGAGAGTGGAAGAAAGGGAGGGAGAGAGAGAGTGGGAGAGAGAGAAAGGATGAGAGGGAGGGAGAGAGTGAGCGGAAGAGAGAGAGAGAGAAAGAGAGGGAGGGAGAGTGTGAGTGGAAGAGAGAGAGAGAGAGAGAGAGAGAGAGAAAGAAGAGAGGGAGGGAGAGTGTGAGTGGAAGAGAGAGAGAGAAAGAAAGAGAGGGAGGGAGAGTGTGAGTGGAAGAGAGAGAGAGAGAAAGAAGAGAGGGAGGGAGAGTGTGAGTGGAAGAGAGAGAGAGAGAAAGAAGAGAGGGAGGGAGAATGAGTGGAAGAGAGAGAGAGAGAGAGAAAGAGAGTGCGAGGGATAAAGGGAGGAAAGGAAAATAAAAAAGAGAGAGAGGGAGGGAGTAAGAGAGGCAACATCGCCCTCTACTGTATTTTTCGAACATCACATCTATTGTACTTCAATACCCACAATGTCCCGTTGAAGGAGGCGTCTTCACCTTCCTACAACAAGTGCGTCATCACGCAGCAAAGCACCACACGACGTCAAACCGACGTGCTTACTCAATAAGAAACCACAACCCCCAGAATCCTTTTATACCGGAAGTTGCTCTCCGCATCTCCCTAAGGTCTCGTAGTCAGCCACACAGTAGTAGCCTCACGCGAGATTTCGTCACGGGAGTTACATCATGTTTACAAACATGCGAGGTCTCGTGCCCAGCCACCAAGAGTAGCATCACGTAAGACCTCGTTACGGGAATTACATTCTGTTTACAAAAATAACCCATTTTCTCCTTTCATTCCTAACCATTAATCCATTCAATAAACACACGTTATATCACATCACCACAGTTACTTTCAACCCTTTCATTCAGCAACATTAGCATTGGGTAGCCTTGTTAGCATGTAGCATCGCTAGGTAGCCTTAGCTAAACTAGCCATGCTACACAGTCTGCCATTCATAACAGTAGACGCATTAGCTACATTAGCTTCCAGTAACACTCGTTAGCTTGCAGCCTAGCTTAGCATTTAATAGCCAGCCTAGCTTAGCATTAGCTACGAGCTTAAACGGCAGTCTATTCCGTTCACCGAGCATTATAGCAGTCTGCGACGTCAGCGTTATGACGACGTCAACCCGCAACAGAACTTTGATCCAATGTAAGCGCTATTCTACAGATTAAACAATATAAAACATTATACACAGTACGACTTCCGGTTCAATCTTTGTTGACGCCGGATATGTAATTGCTAGTTTGACCCTTATAGCCTAGCCTAGCCAGCCGTTAGCTTTAGCCATTAGCCTAGCTTAGCCATTAGCCTCGCCACGTAACTGTACTTTCTATATACACATTCTCACCGCCCTAAGTGCATTCTTTAATCTAAACATCGCCCGTACCATACAAGTAGTCCTAACCATAAGCGCAGTTCAGTTATTCAGCTTTAGCAAGTGCTTATTATACATTCACAACCCAGGTGTTTGAAACTCGCCCCACCCTTTCAGATATGTCGCTCCGTTCCTGCAAAGAGCTCGGGCGAAGACAGTACCCGTGGGCACCATAGCTGGCTTGAATCGAAGTTTGCACCTACTCTGTGCTCCCAGAGAATGTACAAACTCCCATCTCCCACGTTATTCCTCAACCACAAGCCCAATTTTCCCCGATTTGATCAAAGGCAAATCAGAGCCGGAATGTTTCGATGTACTCGTACACATTCGCTTTCGCAACGTCTTACAAAAAGCAATATGTCACGTGCATCGATTTAAAGCAATTTCCTTTTTTGATGGACTCGCACGCGTTCCCTTAGACCCAGCGGCGCACAATCTGACCCAGATATAGACTTTTTTAACCTCTCTTACTGACAGCCATATTACTGCTTAACAGAGGGTTTGTAAACTAATATGGCACTCAGAGCGCGGGGCTTCTGCCGATGAGTGAAACAGAGCCCCATATTTACCCTTCTATTAAACAAAAACATCCCCGCCAGTCCCGCACCATTCCCTGAATGATTTCCTTATCCACATCGCTTATCGGTCCTGTTTGAACGCAGGGCCAATCTCGATGCAGACTCGCTTCTACCCATTGCTCTATACTGCACTCCCCAATTGTGCGCCCCACAAATAACTTCCCCATTAGTGCATTACATTCAGACAGTAATCGCGCGGTCGAGGCCAGACCCAACTGTGTGCAACTTGGTCTCTGATCTCTGCCGCATTCGACACTAGCCTTCTGTAAAACACGGTCATTCTTTTATCTCCAACCCCATTCGGAGGCTGTCCGAACCCAACCAAGTCTAGACACATCTCCTCGTTGAACTCACCGTCAAAATCCGCTGTTGTTTTTCGGCTGAATGGTGAAGAAACCGTCGCCGCTTGTAGATGAGAGTTCGAGGTCCAGTAGAAGTGTCCTTGTCCTGGTTCGGTTCGAATATACAGCCCGGGAATCACGGTACCACTTAACGTGTATCTCTTTCTATGTACGGATCGATACTCGATCGTTCTTCTCTGGTGTATAGTGGAGTTCCCTTTTACTCTGCGCTGCAAAACACGTTCTCATTCATTTGATTGGTCCGTTTGGAATGAGTTGGAGTCAAGACAGGCGCTTCTTCAAGTTGAAAACAGAACTCAATCCGTGTTTTAATGGTAAACACAGATTAATCAAAGTTTAACAGCAGGATTTACTACTATTTCTAAGTCATCATCGTCTTCAGGTGGGCTTGGTCCCTGTCTCTTTTCTCGAATCCTCTCGTGAAGTTTCTCTCGGGATCCAGTCTTCTCAGCGTCTCTCTCAGCGTCTGTGTTTTAAGAACCTGAAGCCACCTCCCTGGTTCTGCATCGTCATGTGACGTCGGCCCAGGAACCTGAATCTGAGAAATCACCTTTTAAGGTGATATGTGCGTTGTTTAGACCAAGATTTGCTATAACGGGGAGGCAGGCACTATTTTCACCATTCTCCATCCGCGGTGATGATTGCATTGTTTTATAAGGATTTACATGTATAGATTACTTTCTAATTATTATACTATATTAGTTCCATTCTTTCTCCCGAATTCTAGAGCCTTATATATATCTTTTAACCTGTTTTATTGATCTGCTCAAGCTTAGTTATCCTATTTTGAACAGGGGACGTTTACATTTTCCTTAGTTTAACGTTCAGGTACTTTTGCTTTTGATTTTATTAACTTAAAAACTAGTAATTATGTCCTAACTTAATTAGACTATTAAGTTAGTCTTTTCCCTGACTTTGTAGTAAGTATGATCACCGAATTCTCCTAGTCTTGGTTCTATAAGTAAACAAAGAGTATTATTTATTCCATTTTTAACTTTTACTTTACCAATTATGTCGCTAGGTATATATAACCCATGGTTGCCAAGTTCTAATTCTACTCTAACCTATTTGTATTGCTTAAGTTAACTTAACAAAGACTGACAACCATCCTACTTAGTTGCATCATTACGGGTCTGAACTCAAGTTTCAAGTTTCTTTAATAGTTGTCATACAGAAGTACAGAATACTTTTATACAAAATGCTTCTTACTGTTACGCTCCAGAGACTGTGCAAGACAAGATAAGTATGAAATAAAATAACATAGTATAGTATGTAAATTAGAAGTAAAAAAAATGAGGTCACAGTGTTCAGTATAGACATATGTACAATGTTCGATGCAGAATAGACGTAACTGAGTTACCATATAATATACAATACTATGCAGTGTACTAATATACAATACTATATAGTGCAAGGCAGAAATGGGATGAGGTGCAATTTAGGTACAATTTACAGTAGGTGTATGAGTTGTAGTGCAAATCCTTTATCAATAAATATAAAGTGTGTTTGTGTGATCTAAAGTGTGGAGAGTGGGTGCTGCAGTGTGTTGTTTGTTTAAGTGAGTGTGTGCGTGTGGGTGTGTGTGCTGTGTGCTTTTGATGGTTGTTGCATAGTGTTTATTGTCCGTTTAGCAGCCTGATGGCCTGGGGATAGAAGCTTCTTCTGAGTCTTTCTGTGCTCGCCTTAAGACTCCGGTATCGCTTGCCTGACCGCAGCAGTTCAAAGAGGCAGTTGTTCGGGTGGCTCGAGTCCTTAATAATTCTCTTAGCCTTCCCCCTGCACCGCTTGTTGTAAATGTTCTGGAGGGTGGGAAGCCTCCCTCCAATTGTGCGTTCGGCTAAACGTGTCACTCTTTGTAGTCTGCTACGGTCTTGTGCAGTGCTATTCCCAAACCAGGAGGTGATGTTGCCAGTCAGGATGCTCTCTATTGTACATGAGTAGAAGTTCCTAAGGATCAACTGGGCTAACTATTATTGCTATTTCCTGAATAGTTCTGAATGTTTAATTTTATTATAACAACGTTTTTACACCAACCCTAGTTTACCTCTGTCTCATAGCAGCCAGAGGAACTAAGCATCTCTTCTGTCTCCAACCTCACCGTCTCTACTGCACATTTCCTTCAGGCTATCTTTTAACTTTATTGTATAGGGGAGACGTGAGTCTGACCAAATGCTTCTGGCCAGCTGCATAAAGATTAAAATACCTGATTATACTCACCGCTCCCAGTGCTCTAAGGAGTGAGCTGTCGGGGTCTAGCTAGAGTCAACAGGAACTTTGACCTGTCACTCTATTTCTATCCTTTAGGCTAGTTGTATTGGTCTAAGTTATTTACCGTGGCCCTTACTTATTCTCTATTTCCGTTCCTGTGTGGGGGGATGTTGAGTTTCGCCCGGCCATCTGTTTTACCTACTGCCCTCAAGGCCTGACCATAGCCTGGTGGCTTTCCTATTTGAAGATAAGTGACAGCGGAATGCCATTTGCAATTGGAGAGAGAGAGAAAAACATTTTCTGATTCTTAACTGAAGTTTTCTATTGATACTTATCCTTGTATTGTCGGTTTGCACTCTTTACCCTAAAGATGAACTGTTTTCCCCATAATCACTTACCAAGCCTTGTCTTGTATACCTGTAACTGGGAATTTGATTTGATAATTTACCACACGTGTCAACTCTCCTTTCCTTGGTCTCCCAGCTACGCCTCGCCTGAGCGCGTCAGCGAGGAGAGATAAGAGTAAAACGAACATCCAGCACCCCAAACAAAAACTAACTTTTTATTATGTGGGTACTCGGGTCTATCGTATTGTGTTTCTCCCCACTGCCACATCACTCCCCCTCTCTGAGTCTCAACCTAGTTCTGGGAGTCCAGTATGTTAATGTAACAGAGATCTGGGAGTCCAGTATGTTAATGTAACTGAGAGATCTGGGAGTCCAGTATGTTAATGTTTCTGACAGATCTGGGAGTCCAGTATGTTAATGTTTCTGACAGATCTGGGAGTCCAGTATGGTAATGTTTCTGAGAGATCTGGGAGTCCAGTATGGTAATGATGAGAGATCTGGGAGTCCAGTATGGTAATGTTTCTGACAGATCTGGGAGTCCAGTATGGTAATGTGACTGAGAGATCTGGGAGTCCAGTATGTTAATGTTTCTGACATATCTGGGAGTCCAGTATGTTAATGTTTCTGACAGATCTGGGAGTCCAGTATGGTAATGTTTCTGACAGATCTGGGAGTCCAGTATGGTAATGTGACTGAGAGATCTGGGAGTCCAGTATGTTAATGTTTCTGACAGATCTGGGAGTCCAGTATGTTAATGTTTCTGACAGATCTGGGAGTCCAGTATGTTAATGTAACTGAGAGATCTGGGAGTCCAGTATGTTAATGTTTCTGACAGATCTGGGAGTCCAGTATGTTAATGTTTCTGACAGATCTGGGAGTCCAGTATGGTAATGTTTCTGAGAGATCTGGGAGTCCAGTATGGTAATGTGACTGAGAGATCTGGGAGTCCAGTATGTTAATGTTTCTGACATATCTGGGAGTCCAGTATGTTAATGTTTCTGACAGATCTGGGAGTCCAGTATGGTAATGTGACTGAGAGATCTGGGAGTCCAGTATGTTAATGTTTCTGACAGATCTGGGAGTCCAGTATGTTAATGTTTCTGACAGATCTGGGAGTCCAGTATGTTAATGTTTCTGACAGATCTGGGAGTCCAGTATGGTAATGTTTCTGAGAGATCTGGGAGTCCAGTATGGTAATGTGACTGAGAGATCTGGGAGTCCAGTATGGTAATGTTTCTGAGAGATCTGGGAGTCCAGTATGGTAATGTGACTGAGAGATCTGGGAGTCCAGTATGGTAATGTGACTGAGAGATCTGGGAGTCCAGTATGGTAATGTGACTGAGAGATCTGGGAGTCCAGTATGGTAATGTGACTGAGAGATCTGGGAGTCCAGTATGGTAATGTTTCTGACAGATCTGGGAGTCCAATATGTTAAGGAGGAGGAGGAGGGGGAGGAGGAGGAGGAGGTGGAGGAGGAGGAGGAGGAAGAGGAGGAGGAAGATGAGGAGGAGGAGGAAGAGGAGGAGGAGGAGGAGGAGGAGGAGGAAGAGGAGGAGGACGAGGAGGAGGAGGAGGAGGAGGAAGAGGAGGAGGATGAGGAGGAGGAAGAGGAGGAGGAGGAAGAGGATGAGGAGGAGGAAGAGGACGAGGAGGTGGAGGAGGAGGAGGAAGAGGAGGAGGAGGAAGAAGAGGAGGAGGAGGAGGAGGAGGAGGAAGAAGAGGAGGAGGAGGAAGAGGAGCAAGAGGAGGAAGAAGTGCAAGTGCCATAGGAGGCTTTCGTCCTCCCGTCTCCTATTTCACACATTACTGCATTCATATATTTCCTGTCAATTATTTCCTCCGCTACTCTAGGAGATGCCCCCCCCCCCAATGATTAAAAGAAGCGCCGCGCCTCGTCTGTGGATTCTCGTCGGGTGGAGCGACAGAGGGAGAGACTCTGGCCGGTAAACTGTGATGAATCCGCTGCTGTAATTACCGCACGGTTCTTTTACACACAGTTGACAACCGGCTGTCGGCGCTAATTGATGTCCACGTTGGTAACAAGGTAACTATTTTCGGCTAACGCACACGTCTTCCGTTGACATGGAAGTCGGGTAATTATATACTTCACCGCCGAAGCCGTTTTTTTTGTCGATGGATGTGACGGAAGCGTAGGGAAGAGTCTCTCTCCAAGTAATCGACGTCTTAATGGTGAGACTGACGTTTGAGTCTAATTGCAATAATGTGTGTTTTAACTTCTAGGCAGTTTTAAGATAAGATATTCCTTTATTGATCCCTTGGGAACATTCGGGGGTCATAGTAGCATGGGGGGAGAGGGGGAGGGGAGGTACAGGTATGGGCAGGGTAATGGTAGAAAGGCCTAATTTAGGCAATACATATAAAGATTTGAGGAAAAACTGTAAACAGTATCATCATCAACCTTTATTTATACTCGCAAAATACAATTGAGGTCACCCTCATTTTCAATGCCGTCGAGACTTTACAGACATTTCAATGCACAAATTTTGTTTTTATTATTATTATCTTTTTCCTCCTTCTTTTTCCGTTTTTTTTTCTCCCATCCCAATGTTAGTCGTTATGCCAATTCCCAATCCCCTTCCTGGTCGTTGCGCACTATAACCCCTACCGTCGGTCCGGGAGGGCGGAGACTATCACATGCTTCCTCCGACACATGTGTAGCCAGCCCACCGCTTCTTTTCACCTGGCAGCGCAGACTCTCACTGGGAGAGTGTAACGTGTGGAAGGTCACACTACCTCTCCTAGATCCTTCCCTTGCTGTGCAGGCGCCCCGACCGAACTGTAGGAGTCGCTGTTTACAACGACCAGGACCCACCCTCGCCGGGTTTCCCACCCTCTGTATGGACGGTCGGCTAACCCGGAAGCACCACAGCTGGATTCGATCCCACTGTCTCTGTGGTGGTAGGCAGACGCTTAGTCCGCTGCACTACCCGGTCGCCCTAATGCACACATTTCTACAATATAACAATAATAAATATGAACTATCTATATAGTATAAATGAACATCACACACAGATTGAGTATAATTAACAAAACAACAAATGTGGGTCTACTCTGTATACCCTTGGTTATATTATACATTACAATAAATAACGTCACGGTGACCAATTGCAGCCACTCTTATTGTCTGGGACCAAATACGGCCACGCCCCACTCCCAGCAAAAAGTGGGAATCTCTTGAATGGGTTTGGGGTGGCGCTGTATACGTAAGTAGCTCTCAAGGTGACGATTAGACAACACTTTTTTGTTGTCAGTAGATGGCAGCATTGGTTTAAAAATAAAGGCTGAAAATGTTGAGAACTACAACACTGCATTTCCCAAGAGCGTTAGCACAGGTCGCAGGTCACTGGGATATGTCTATATTCTCCGACGTGATCTGAACAGCGTTAAACTATTACTGCGACCTCGGTATAGCGACCGAGAATGGCCAACTAATTATCTTAACAAAAGTGCGCTGGTAGCGTTACATATGTTGTCTAAAGGGGGACATATGGTACAATTTAAGATTCTAATGATAATCGGCATATAAAGGACAACACAAAGCATTGTTAATTTGTAAGAAACCTCAATGAAAACGGCGCAGGGTGCTATTGTTATGAAAATGTGATAGAATCATGTAAAAATGTGGACGCATTTGGCCTACGTTCCGTTAGGCAATACAACATTTTAATCTGAATATATATATATATATATATATATATATATATATATATATATATATATATATATATATATATATATATATATATATATATATATATATATATATATATATATATATACAGTATAGAGTAAAAGTAAACAGTATACACAAGTTAACCTAACTGAACGGTTTAGCTAACTAACAATCCTTTTGGAAATCTGGAAAAACCAAATAACTTTGGTTCAAGAACTTCTTCCATGAACAACAATCAGTCAAGATGAGACTCATTCCTCGGCCGTGATGACGGCTTGCCGTAAATCGTCTGTAATCAGTTGTGGTTGTTTTTGTTGTCAAGTTGAAACAGTCAATAGATAAATGGTAAAAGGACTGCATGTATACAACAGCTTTTATCCGAAGCGCTTTACATAAACCTGTGTGCCTCTTTTCGCAGCTGGTGCTTACTAGTGATGGTCATGGCTATGGCACTAGACAAGCCTTGAGGGGTCTGTTCGCCCTGCCGAGACACAGAACTGAAGCCTTAAAGAAAACTGTATTGTACAGGGCAATGTCCTACTTGAATAGACTTCCACAGTATTTGGTTTCAATTACCAGTAAGGTGGGATTCAAGAGGAGACTAAGAGGGGCTGTAATGCAGAAAGAGATTAATTTTGGTTGGGTCTAATCTGTGTCTAATGAATGGGTTCTTGTGTTGGGTTATGTGTTGATTTGGAATGTCTTTTGTCTAGTGGTTATGAGGAGTATTAGAGTATGGAATGTCGTGCTGTTTTTGAGCACGTTTTAGTTTTCTCTGAGATGTCTCCGTTTGTTGTTTTATTGATATTTGTTGTTTTATTGATATTTGATTTGTTCCATATGTTTGTATATTTGTTATTGTTCTATTTTAGAAAATCTGGCATACATAATTGTTTGTATGTCTGATTTTGATTGGTTTAATGTTCTATAATTGTTTGTATATTTTATTGGTGTTTTATTGATATTTGTTTGGTTTTATGTTGTTTTATTGATTATTCTTCTTGTTTAATTTGTATATGTTTGTATCCAGACCCCAGGAAGAATAGTCGCTGCTGAGGCAGTGACTAATGGGGATCTGAAATAAAGAAATAAAGAAATAAACGTATGCCTCACATTCACACATTAATAACGGAGGCGACCATGTAAGGTGCTAACCTGCTCATCGGGAGAAGTTAGGGGTTAAGCGTCTTGCTCAAGGACACTTTGACACGCTGCCAGGAGGAGCCGGGATCGAACCGGGAACCTTCAGATTACCAGACGACCACTTTACCTCCTGAGCCACTGTCGCCGGTGCATATTAGTCTCTCCCTGCTCCCCGTATAACGTAATTGAGTCCGCAACGCCTGTTTCACAGCTGAATGCACGTGATGGGATTAACTATAGCTAGTTATCGCGGAAGCTTCAACGAAAGTACCTGTCACAAAGGGAACCATTAGGAGTAAAAATAGAACGAACAGCGGTGCCTTCGAGTGCGTCGCCGCTACTTCAGACGTCAGAAATCGCACCGATGACTTGACTTCAGCGTTGCCGCCTCCGTTCCCTGTGACACTATTTGTCGCTATTTGCTGCTCAGAAAGTCCCTAGAAGTGGCCAGAGGATGTGACTCAGGCACGTGTGCACGAGCACCTGCCCTTTTGTGCCTTATAAAAAAATTCTTACATTTTTTTTATTTATGGAGATGTATGGGCCTTTTAAGTCATGATAAAAGTGTCTTTCAAGGCAGTGGCGTCGCGTGGGTAAAATAACAGGGGAAGCCAAAAAAGAATTATTAAAAAGAAAATTATTAAATATTTTTATTCATATTTTTTTTTAATTTTTTTTTTAAGTCAAGCAGTCACCATGTACACTACAGTATGGCTCGGCGGCCAGTCAAACTTTCTTTTTATTTATTTAACAGATTGCAGAATGGGTACAATACAGTACGGCTCAATACACACAATTGTATAAGGGGATGCAGACCAGAGAAAGACGTTTGTCTTGTTTACATCAGGGTCATTAATACTGCTGGAGCATTGGTTCATTTTTGGTCAGATTTTTCCTTGCGCGATTTTGCGCGCCGCGTGGGAGCAAATTCGAGACACATATTCGGTTGCAGAAAGGTGTCCCACGGTCTCCTCTATGGCCGTGAATATTTTCACGTGGATCGGAATCACGGCTCGCCCGTGGGACACTTTTCCGTTTTGGCGAGTTTATTCCACGCTTTCGGCTTTCCTTTTCTAAGCATTTTCGGGGCTACATGTGAATGAGTAAAGGTTGCGGGACGCCCAGATGTTTCCACGATAGAAAGCTTGCGTGGATCCCATAAAAGGCTCACTTAATACAGCGTTTTTAAAATCACGCGACATTTTCAGGGTCACAAGCCGACCTTTTCCCCTCGTTTTCGATGATGGAAGTGATTTAGGAAAAGCTTCGGCACGCCGAGAGGTACCCGTGGATTTAATCTCGCGAGGATCGGGGCAATATTCGGCCCGTGGGAGCAGTCACGGGTTAATAAAATTGTCAGAGTGCAGAGGCGATGTGTGCAGAGGGGATGCCAGACTAATTATTCTGCTCACAGCCCTGTTTTAAACTTTTAAGGTGTGGCAGTCAGCTCGAATCTGATTGGCTAGTATCGGTTTTGGACTCTACATACATGAATCACATGGTTGAGGCTGGAGAAAGACACCTCCCCCCTGCTTCTCCTCTAGCTGCAGTGAGCATAGTGAGTCTGACAGTGTGTTAGAGAGAGTGAGAAGGAGAAGAGGGAGACATTAAAAAAAATATATATATATATATATATATAACACAGATGCACAGATGAAAAAGAATGTAAACTATATTAAAAAAAAATTATATATATATATATTTTATTTTATTTTTTTTTTCATATTTCATATTTGATATTAATTCATATTTTGATAGGGAGGCCTGGCTTCCGTTGGCTTCCATAAGGATTCGCCACTGTTTCAAGGATAAGTGAGCTCCTGCCCTGATTATTATAGTTACATTTTCAATATTTGATCACCAAAACCCCCCAAAAAGCATAAAAAGGTGGCCCCCCCCCCACCCAAAAAGGCCCCCCGAAAATCGGGCCCCCCAAAAAAAGTTTGCGCACTCGCTTCACACGCAAACAGGCCCAGTGCCCTTTTCAGCCTTTGAGCACCTGCCCCTCTAAAGTCCTGTGCACGTCCCTAATGTGACTCATTAATCTATGGAGGCTCCTGGAAGATCCCATCTCTCTCTCTCTCCTAAGAGAAGGCTTTTGTGAAGAGATATGTTTTTTGTCCTCTTTTAAAGGAAGCAGTGGTCTGTGGTGCTCTGAGGTAGGGAGGGCATTCTCAGGGAGGGCATTCCACAGGCGACGAGCAGCCAAGCAGAAGGCCCCATGGTGCGGAGCTTGGTCCTGGGAGGAAGGAGGCGGTTTGTGTTGGCGGAGCAAAGGTTACGGGTGGAGGGTTCTGGGGTGGTCAGGTAGGGCGTTCCACAGGCGAGGAGCAGCCGAGCAGAAGGCCCCATGGTGCGGAGCTTGGTCCTGGGGGGAAGGAGGCGGTTTGTGTTGGCGGAGCGAAGGTTACGGGTGGAGGGTTCTGGGGTGAGGAGATCTTTGAGGTAAGGGGGGGGGAGGGCATTTCCGTGGATGCACTGATGGGTCAGAAGTAGGGATGCTCGATATTGGCTTTTTTACCGATACCGATATACCGATATTGTCCAACTCTTAATTTCCGATACCGAAATCAACCGTCATTTAGTCATTTAGCGGAACGCCTTTATCCAAAGCGACTTACAAGTTCTGTAGGAAGGAAGGAAGGAAGGAAGGAAGGAAGGAAGGAAGGAAGGAAGGAAGGAAGGAAGGAAGGAAGGAAGGAAGGAAGGAAGGAAGGAAGGAAGGAAGGAAGGAAGGAAGGAAGGAAGGAAGGAAGGAAGGAAGGAAGGAAGGAAGGAAGGAAGGGTTGAACTCTGGCAGCTAAGGGTCAGTAAGATTGTTCATCAAACAGTGTTGAACTTGAGTGCTACAGTATTGAGTGCATAGTAGTCATATTAGCATAGTACTGTAGGTAATGTTAGTAGTATTGGATTTCATGATGGGTTTTTTTTGTTCTTGATTTATTGTGATGTTTCTTCTTGACTTGTTTAAAGAAGACATATCCAGCCCATGGGGACATTAACGTGTGATTGCGGGCTTTACAAATACATTTGATTTGATTTGATCACAGATATATTTGCATAGTAGGTAGTAGTATAGACATATTAGTATAGTAGGTAGTAGTATAGACATATTAGCATAGTAGGTAGTAGTATAGACATATTAGCATAGTAGGTAGTAGTATAGACATATTAGCATAGTAGGTAGTAGTATAGACATATTAGCATAGTAGGTAGTAATATAGACATATTAAGCATAGTAGGTAGTAGTATAGACATATTAGCATAGTAGGTAGTAGTATAGACATATTAGCGTAGTAGTAAAGACATATTAGCATAGTAGGTAGTAGTATAGACATAATATTAACATAGTAGGTACCTTAGTAGTATAGACATATTAGCATAGTAGGTAGTAATATATTATATAGTGTGTGTAACAGTGGAGGCTGCTGACCAAATTTTTAGGTGAAGCACAAATTATTATATTATATTATATATTAAATTATATTTTTAAAACATCCCCCACTGTGTGTCAGTGGTCAGTGGACACAGATGAAAACATATTAACATTAGGTGACAGCGGACCTGACCAGATGAAAACATATTAGGTGACAGCGCACCTGACCAGATGAAATCATATTAGGTGACAGCGCACCTGACCAGATGGAATCATATTAGGTGACAGCGCACCTGACCAGATCAAAACATATTAGGTGACAGCACACCTGATCAGATCAAAACATTTTAGGTGACAGCGCACCTGACCAGATCAAAACATATTAGGTGAAGGTGACAAGGAAGCCACAGACTCATACCCCCCCGACACTCAACTAACCGCCTCGGACAGTCCTTCATACCAGTGGCCATCAGGCTCCACAACAGTGGGCAGCGACTGCTGCCAGACATCGACCTAGAACTAATAGGAACCCAAGTAGGACAATAACACTACCTTATGCATACTGCACCTTATGTGGATACTGTGATACTGTGAATAATGAATAATGTATATTTCAGTTAGTTAGATAGTAAATTATAACACTACCTTATGCATACTGCACCTTATGTGACACTGTGAAAATATATTTCAGTTAGTTAGATAGTAAATTATATTGACCTATTTGTTTACACTGCTTGTGTTGTTTTCACTACCTGTACCCCCCCCCCCCTTCCCCCATGCTGCTATGATGCCTGAATTTCCCCAAGGGGATCAATAAAGGAATATCTTATCTTATCTTAAAAGGAAAGATGAAATTACCTACCTGGGTTCCATCCTATAGAGGCAAATCTTTCCTGTGACAAAATGGGATCCAATGTAATAAAACTAAGTCAACCAATGAACTAGATTCCTGTACCGGATCTCCTCTCTGGTAAACAAGAATACCTTGAAGACTCTAACAGGAGCACTCATTCAAGGGTACTACGACTATGCTTGCACCTCATGGTACCAAAGCACCTCAAAGGCACTAAAAACAAGATTACAAACATCACAAAACAAACTGGTCAGACTACTGCTTGACCTTACTCCTAAAACCCACCTCACCCCTGCCCACTTTGACAACCTAGGATGGCTTAGAGTAGACGACAGAGTACAGCAACTTGCAATGGGCCTGGTCTACAAGATACACTACACCACTAAGATACCCATGTGCATGTCGAAATACTTCCCAAAGGTCAGTAAATACCACGACCACAACACCAGAGGGAGTTCCACAAATCATGTTCAACCCAGATAAAATAATTTAAAAAGTAAAAAAAAAAAAAAAAAAAACGTTTTTTTAATAAACGAAAAATAGTCATAACTTAGAAATGAGATTGCATAGGTCTATGAATCGATATCACAATTCTGTTTCGATTAATTGCCCAGCCCTACAGTGTGTACAGTAAGTTAGCTTGGTGATCATCATTGTGATGTAGGCTAAACTGGCTAGCTACTGTTAGCATACAAGCTTTTACAAACACTAGCCTACTTACTTTTTCATCCACAACGTTTTTTCTGATCCAGATGCATAAGTCCACTTCTTCATGTTGCTCAGTTGCTGGTTTATACTTCGGTCCTAATGTTGGCGCAAAGTTTAATTTAGCCTGACTTGACTTATTATAGCTGTACAGCTTACTAACTACTAAACAACAACTAAACTACTAGCTTGCTCTTTCACACATTCAAAATGGGTCCAGCTGCAGGTCCGGAGGTTAGGTTTAGCTCGGGCCAATATCAAGTTTCTCAAGTTTCTTTATTAGTTGTCATACAGAAGTACAGAATACTTTTATACAAAATGCTTCTTTCTGTTACATTTTGTATACAAGTATCCTGTACTTCTGTATGACAACTAATAAAGAAACTTGAGAAACTTGAGATTGGCCCGAGCTAAACCTAACCTCCGGACCTGCAGCTGGGCCCATTTTGACTTTGCAATGCAGCAATCTCTGATTGGATTTGCAAGGCTGCCAATCATATTCAACCTCCGTGTATTGGATGTCAAGGGCTGTCAATCATTCAAACCTCCATTCAATGGCAAGAGTTTAACTGCACAGACCGTGCTTAGATGAAGTTAATAGCCTATTTTGATTGGCCATTATTTATTATTTATTTAACATTCAAGTCAAGTCAAGTCAAGTCAAGAGTTTTAATTGTCACGGCATACAGGTATACAATGAAATGCGGCTGGTCTTGCCCGCGACGATGTGCAATACAGTGGTACAACATATAATAGAATCCAATAAAAATACAGTGGTACAACATATTAATAGAATCCAGTAAAAAACAACAGTGCAATAAACAGGTACATGGTGTGCCATCTCGGTATCTGAACATAGTATTTACAGAGCATATAGGACATGCTAGGTAGCTTTAGTAGTGCAATACACTGTTCCTGATGTTATACTAATTTAAAGTGGCCTTTCCTCTGGCCATAAGTGTGCGTATGTGCGGCATGAGTGTTAAAGTGGCTGCTAGTGTGTGAGCGTGCTCAGCGTGCGTGTCGTGTATGTGCTTGTGTGTGCTTGTGTGTGGATAGTTCAGTTTCTGTGTCTCTCAATGTTCATTGTTCAAGGCTCTGATGGCCTGGGGGAAGAAGCTTAGCCTAAACCTCTCTGTCCTAGTAGCTGGGGTACGCAGGCGTCTGCCTGACCTCAGCAGCTGGAACAGGCTGTTATTGGGGTGGTGGGGGTCTTTCATTATTGGGTCAACCTGTGAAGTATTCTACATGAATATTACTGCAGTCATTACTGCAGTGCAGGCCTGCTCAGAGCTGTAAATTTTGGCCATTTTTGAAGAAAAAAAGAATTCACTGGCATTTTTTTTTACATAGGAAAACTTTTCTAATAAAAAAATATAAAATAATAATAATAAAAAAAAAAATTGTTATATATAAATAAAGAAAATTATATATATATATATGTAAATTAATAATAATTATGAATTATGAGTGAATTTGTGTTTCACGTGTTGTCATAGAGAAACCTCCACTGGTGTGTAAAAAAACTCTATGATAAGAGTAGTAGTGAGTAGTAGTGAGGGAGACACATTTGTCCATTTTACACTTTTGCATCTCGTTCCAACTGCTGGGAGCGGCAAAGTGGAAGGAGGATTGACCAAAGGAAGTGTTAACACAGGGGACACCTGGCAAGATATGGTGAGCAGCTCTGGTGTTCCAGCCAGCACAGCGTAAGAGGCCAGCCAGCACAGAATAAGAGGCCAGCCAGCACAGCTTAAGAGGCCAGCCAGCACAGAGTAAGAGGCCAGCCAGCACAGCTTAAGAGGCCAGCCAGCACAGAGTAAGAGGCCAGCCAGCACAGAGTAAGAGGCAAGCCAGCACAGAATAAGAGGCCAGCCAGCACAGCTTAAGAGGCCAGCCAGCACAGAGTAAGAGGCCAGCCAGCACAGCTTAAGAGGCCAGCCAGCACAGAGTAAGAGGCCAGCCAGCACAGAGTAAGAGGCAAGCCAGCACAGTGTAAGAGGCCAGCCAGCACAGAGTAAGAGGTCAGTCAGCACAGCGTAAGAGGCCAGCCAGCACAGAGTAAGAGGCCAGTCAGCACAGCGTAAGAGGCCAGTCAGCACAGTGTAAGAGGCCAGCCAGCACAGCGTAAGAGGCCAGCCAGCACAGAGTAAGAGGCCAGCCCGCACAGAGTAAGAGGCCAGCCAGCACAGAGTAAGAGGCCAGCCAGCACAGCGTAAGAGGCCAGTCAGCACAGCGTAAGAGGCCAGTCAGCACAGTGTAAGAGGCCAGCCAGCACAGCGTAAGAGGCCAGCCAGCACAGTGTAAGAGGCTAGCCAGCACAGTGTAAGAGGCCAGCCAGCACAGTGTAAGAGGCCAGTCAGCACAGTGTAAGAGGCCAGTCAGCACAGAGTAAGAGGCCAGTCAGCACAGTGTAAGAGGCCAGTCAGCACAGTGTAAGAGGCCAGCCAGCACAGAGTAAGAGGCCAGCCAGCACAGAGTAAGAGGCCAGCCAGCACAGTGTAAGAGGCCAGCCAGCACAGAGTAAGAGGCCAGCAGGCACAGAGTAAGAGGCCTGTCAGCACAGTGAAAGAGGCCAGCCAGCACAGTGTAAGAGGCCAGCCAGCACAGTGTAAGAGGCCAGCCAGCACAGAATAAGAGGCCAGCCAGCACAGAGTAAGAGGCCAGCCAGCACAACGTAAGAGGCCAGTCAGCACAGTGTAAGAGGCCAGTCAGCACAGAGTAAGAGGCCAGCACAGTGTAAGAGGCCAGCCAGCACAGTGTAAGAGGCCAGCTAGCACAGTGTAAGAGGCCAGCCAGCACAGTGTAAGAGGCCAGTCAGCACAGAGTAAGAGGCCAGCTAGCACAGTGTAAGAGGCCAGCACAGAGTAAGAGGCCAGCCAGCACAGTGTAAGAGGCCAGTCAGCACAGTGTAAGAGGCCAGCCAGCACAGTGTAAGAGGCCAGCCAGCACAGTGTAAGAGGCCAGTCAGCACAGAGTAAGAGGCCAGCTAGCACAGATGAGGCCAGCCAGCACAGAGTAAGAGGCCAGCACAGAGTAAGAGGCCAGCCAGCACAGTGTAAGAGGCCAGTCAGCACAGTGTAAGAGGCCAGCCAGCACAGTGTAAGAGGCCAGCCAGCACAGTGTAAGAGGCCAGTCAGCACAGAGTAAGAGGCCAGCTAGCACAGAAGAGGCCAGTCAGCACAGAGTAAGAGGCCAGTCAACACAGAGTAAGAGGCCAGCCAGCACAGAGTAAGAGGCCAGTCAGCACAGCGTAAGAGGCCAGCCAGCACAGCTTAAGAGGCCAGCCAGCACAGAGTAAGAGGCCAGTCAGCACAGAGTAAGAGGCCAGCCAGCACAGCGTAAGAGGCCAGTCAGCACAGAGTAAGAGGCCAGTCAGCACAGAGTAAGAGGCCAGCCAGCACAACATAAGAGGCCAGTCAGCACAGTGTAAGAGGCCAGTCAGCACAGAGTAAGAGGCCAGCCAGCACAGAGTAAGAGGCCAGCACAGAGTAAGAGGCCAGCCAGCACAGTGTAAGAGGCCAGTCAGCACAGTGTAAGAGGCCAGCCAGCACAGTGTAAGAGGCCAGCCAGCACAGTGTAAGAGGCCAGTCAGCACAGAGTAAGAGGCCAGCCAGCACAGAGTAAGAGGCCAGCCAGCACAGAGTAAGAGGCCAGCCAGCACAGAGTAAGAGGCCAGCCAGCACAGAGTAAGAGGCCAGCCGCACAGAGTAAGAGGCCAGCCAGCACAGAGTAAGAGGCCAGTCAGCACAGCGTACAAGGCCAGTCAGCACAGTGTAAGAGGCCAGCCAGCACAGTGTAAGAGGCCAGCCAGCACAGAGTAAGAGGCCAGTCAGCACAGAGTAAGAGGCCAGCCAGCACAGAGTAAGAGGCCAGTCAGCACAGAGTAAGAGGCCAGCCAGCACAGCGTAAGAGGCCAGTCAGCACAGAGTAATAGGCCAGCCAGCACAGAGTAAGAGGCCAGCCAGCACAGCGTAAGAGGCCAGCCAGCACAGAGTAAGAGGCCAGCACAGAGTAAGAGGCCAGCCAGCACAGAGTAAGAGGCCAGCCAGCACAGTGTAAGAGGCCAGCCAGCACAGTGTAAGAGGCCAGTCAGCACAGTGTAAGAGGCCAGTCAGCACAGTGTAAGAGGCCAGCCAGCACAGAGTAAGAGGCCAGTCAGCACAGTGTAAGAGGCCAGTCAGCACAGAGTAAGAGGCCAGCCAGCACAGAGTAAGAGGCCAGTCAGCACAGAGTAAGAGGCCAGCCAGCACAGAGTAAGAGGCCAGCCAGTACAGAGTAAGAGGCCAGTCAGCACAGTGTAAGAGGCCAGCCAGCACAGAGTAAGAGGCCAGCCAGCACAGAGTAAGAGGCCAGTCAGCACAGCGTAAGAGGCCAGCCAGCACAGTGTAAGAGGCCAGCCAGCACAGTGTAAGAGCCCAGCCAGCACAGAGTAAGAGGCCAGCCAGCACAGTGTAAGAGGCCAGCCAGCACACAGTAAGAGGCCAGCCAGCACAGTGTAAGAGGCCAGCCAGCACAGTGTAAGAGGCCAGCCAGCACAGTGTAAGAGGCCAGCCAGCACAGTGTAAGAGGCCAGCCAGCACAGTGTAAGAACCCAGCTAGCGGTCATGGGGGCGGGATTTGAGAACAAGGCAACAGAGGTCCAGGCTACACCCAGTTACAGTGATGATGAATCACTACACGTTTCTTTATGTTTATGCATATATTTAATATTAATGAAAATATCTTGCTTGGGTTGGTTTTGATTGCTTTTAGATTGATCATAATGATGCATGTAGCATGCAGCCGTTAGATTATTTTAAAACCATAGACATTATGCAAGAAAAAAAAAAATTATATACATTAATGAAAATATGGGATTGGTATCTGTAGATACTCAAGGTCATGGTACAGGTATCACTATGTGTGGTCGTTCAGCGGTACGGAGCCACATTGAGTATATAGGCTCTTTTTAGGGGCAACAGTGGCTCAGGAGGTAGAGCGGTCGTCTGGTAATCTGATTGTTCCTGGTTTGATTCCCGCTCCTCCTGGCAGCGTGTCAAAGTGTCCTTGAGCAAGACACTTTTAACCTCCTAACTGCTCCCGGTGAGCAGGTTGCCACCTTGCATGGTCGCCTCCACCATCGGTGTGTGAGTGTGTGAGTGAACAGATGTGAACATTTACATTTTGTTATTTAGCTGACGCTTTTATCCAAAGCGACTTACAAGTTCTGTACGACAAGTCATCAGGAAGGGCACAACTCTATCAGCTGAGTAACAATGTTCATCAAAGTGTTGAGTGCTACAGTGTAGGTTAGTTTATTAGGACAAGTGCATGACAGTAAGGTTAGTTAGGGTTAGATTATTATTATTATTTTTTCATTATTTCAGATAATGGTTGAAGAAGTGCGTGACTACTACTGTTTTATTGTTTTATTGTGGATCCCCATTAGTCTACACCAAGGTGAGACTACTCTTCCTGGGGTCCAAACATTTAAAATACAAACACAACAAATGTAAAATAAAAATATAAAAACACAAACATTGAAGTACTCACAAGAAAACATCACAACAAACAAAACAAGTCAATCATTTATTGTAAAGCGCTTTGGATAAATGTATTTATATTTACCATTTGTAGGCTATACTATTTTTATTAAATTTATTTTATGTTTGATTTGGCACACAAGGCTTGTGTTGCTCTGCCGATATGTTGTTGTTGTTGTTTCAAGTTTCAAGTTTCTTTAATAGTTGTCATACAGAAGTACAGAATACTTTTGTACAAAATGCTTCTTACTGTTGCGCTCCAGAGACTGTGCAAGACAAGATAAGTATGAAATAAAAACATAGTAAAATTAGAAGTAAAAAAAAGAGGTCACAGTGTTCAGTTTAGACATATGTACAATGTTCGATGCAGAATAGACGTAGTTACCATACAATATACAATACTGTGCAGTGTACTAATATACAATACTATATAGTGCAAGGCAGAAATGGAGAAATGGGACGAGGTGCAATTTAGGTACAATTCACAGTAGGTGTACGAGTTGTAGTGCAAATCCTTTATCAATAAATATAAAGTGTAAGTGTGTTTGTGTGATCTAAAGTGTGGAGAGTGGGTGCTGCAGTGTGTTGTTTGTTTGAGTGAGTGTGTGCGTGTGGGTGTGTGTGCTGTGTGCATTTGATGGTTGTTGCATAGTGATTATTGTTCGTTTAGCGATTATTGTTCGTTTAGCAGCCTGATGGCCTGGGGATAGAAGCTTCTTCTGAGTCTTTCTGTGCTCGCCTTAAGACTCCGGTATCGCTTGCCTGACCGCAGCAGTTCAAAGAGGCAGTTGTTCGGGTGGCTCGAGTCCTTAATAATTCTCTTAGCCTTCCCCTTGCACCGCTTGTTGTAAATGTTCTGGAGGGTGGGAAGCCCCCCTCCAATTGTGCGTTCGGCTGAACGTGTCACTCTTTGTAGTCTGCTACGGTCTTGTGCAGTGCTATTCCCAAACCAGGAGGTGATGTTGCCGGTCAGGATGCTCTCTATTGTACATGAGTAGAAGTTCCTAAGGATCTTCTGACTGACTTGGAACTTCCTTAGGCGCCTGAGGAAGTAGAGGCGTTGTCGTGCCTTCTTCACAACACTGTCAATGTGTGTGGTCCATGTCAAGTCCTCGGATATGTGGGCTCCGAGGTACTTGAAACTGTTCACTCTCTCAACCGGTGCCCCGTCGATGCTGAGGGGGCTGTAGTCCTTGACCCCCGACCTCCTGAAGTCCACAATCATCTCTTTTGTTTTGCTGACGTTCAGGGAGAGGCAGTTCTCCTGACACCACTGTGACAGGTTCTCTACCTCTTCCAGGTAGGCCCTTTCGTCGTTGGCAGAGATCAGGCCCACCACTACTGTGTCATCAGCAAATTTGATGATGGTGTTGTTGTTCCGCTGTGCTACACAGTCATGTGTGTACAGGGAGTAGAGGAGGGGGCTCAGAACACAGCCCTGGGGGGCCCCTATGTTGAGCGTGATGGATGAGGAGGTGCAGTTGCCGGCTCTTACCACCTGGGGTCTGCCCGTCAGGAAGTCCAAGACCCACTGGCACAGGTCATAGTTCAAGCCCAGGTCCCTGAGCTTGGCTATGAGTTTGGAGGGGACTATGGTATTGAATGCTGAGCTGTAGTCGATGAACAGCATTCTCACATAGTTCCCCTGCCTCTTGTCCAGGTGTGATGCTGCTGTGTGCAGCACATGGGCTATGGCGTCCTCCGTGGACCTGTTGGGGCGATATGCAAATTGCAGAGGGTCCAGGTTGATGGGGAGGGAGGAACAGATGTAGCCCTTCACTAGCTTCTCAAAGCACTTCATGGCTATGGAGGTGAGGGCTACAGGGCGGTAGTCGTTGAGGCAAGCGGGCGTAGATTTTTTGGGTACAGGGATGATGGTGGACTTCTTCAGACAGGTGGGGATGACAGCCTGTTCCAAGGACAGGTTGAAGATGTCAGTGAATACCGGGGCCAGTTGGTCGGCACAGACTTTTAGGACGCGGCCGGGGATGCCGTCCGGTCCTGCTGCCTTCCTGATATTCACTTTTTTAAAGATCCGTCTCACCTCATGCTCTGTTACCCTGAACACTGAGTCTCCATCAGCAGACACCCCCCCCCCCCCCATTGCCGTGGTTTGTAGGCTGGTGTTGTTATTGTTGGTGTTGATCTTGTTGTTGTTGTTGTTGTTGTTGTTGTTGTTGTTGTTGTTGTTGTTGTTGTTGTTGTTGTTGCTGCTGCTGTATATGTTCATGTGTAGTAACGTCTGTGTCTGCTTACATGTAGCCTATCCTTGTAACGTCCTTGTAACGGTTTGTTTATGTTCCTCCTCTGTTTTAAAGCTCTGTTGTTAAGCTTTGTACATAATAATTCACACCAAATGTCCTAACCCAGTTGTACAGTAAAGACCAAGTATGGCGTTGTCAGTATTCCGATGTACAGTGTACAGTGTGTGTGTGTGTGTGTGTCCACCTCCAATGTACAGCCCCACCCACCCAACCCCACCCCACCTACCCAACCTCCTCCAATGTACAGCCCCACCCACCCAACCCCACCCCACCTACCCAACGTCCTCCAATGTACAGTTTCTATGTCAAATGTATATACACTCTTTTTCTGGACACTTTTTGTATCACAAACAGTACTGTATTTGCAAATCTGGTATGTCATAAATGTATAGATGTAGCAGTACTGTCTATCTGTATGTCGTGTGTGTCATATGATGAATTGAAAATGGGGGACCCTGATGTAAACAAGACGAAAGTCTTTCTCTGGTCTGCATCCCCTTAACAATTGTATGTATTGAGCCGTACTGTACTGTACCCATTCTGCAATCTGTTAATAAAGTTTTCAATCAATCAATCAAACCTAGTTTACTGAACACGACAAATAAAGTAAACATGAACTTGGCGGCAACGTATTCTGGTTCCGGGGCGAGTCCACGTTCGTTTTCAGAACACTGCCGCCTTAAAGGGACACTTCACCAAATAACGATGCTGATTTCTTTTGCACATAATGTCACACACATCCAAAAACAGTTCTGCACAAATCAATTTAGTTTGACAGTTATTGAGAGTAAATGAGTTTGAATATGGCCAACCGGTGATGTCATCGGGGACATTGAATCCTTGTGTTGTGTTAATTACACACCTCATAATAATAATAATAATAATAATAATAATAATAATAATAATAATAATTATTATTATTATTATTATTATTATTATTATTATTATTATTATTATTATTATTATTATTATTATTATTATTATTATTATTATTATTATTATTATTATTTGTTTTTGCACCTTTCATACAAAGATTGCAGCCCAAAGTGCTTCACAGCAGTAATGTAGACATAAAATAGACAGACATAAAATGAGTATAAAATTGGCATAAATATAGACAGGCTTGAAAGAAGACAAAATAATAGAATAGACAAAATAAGAGCAATGCATAAACCGTAGACAGAATACAAGCATTGCAATGAAATAGCTCTGATTTACAGTACAATAATCGTAACATTTGCATAGAATAGATAGAATAATACATAGAATAAAATAGTGCAGTACAATAAAATAGCATTACAGTACAATAATCTAGTGAGAAGCCCTTTATCGCCTCTCAAATGATACGGTAGCAGTAACAATATATTGATAATCTTTCCATCTACATCATTTCATGGAGCTGTAATTAACACGACACAAGTATTTAATGTGCCGTGATGACATCACTGGTGGTCATTCAAACTAAATGAATGTGTGCAAAGAGGTTTGGAGTTTTCAGTGTGTGTGTGTGTGTGTGTGTGTGTGTGTGTGTGTGTGTGTGTGTGTGTGTGTGTGTGTGTGTGTGTGTGTGTGTGTGTGTGTGTGTGTGTGTGTGTGTGTGTGTGTGTGTGTGTGTGTGTGTGTGTGTGTGTGTGTGTGTGTGTGTGTGTGTGTGTGTGTGTGTGTGTGTGTGTGTGTGTGTGTGTGTGTGTGTGTGTGTGCGTGCGTGCGTGCGTGTGTGTGTGTGTTGCATGCGTGCGTGCGTGCGTGTGTGTGTGTGTTTGAGCGAAGTGCTCCTTTAACGCACCTGGATTAGGAACCTTGGGTAATTTCCGAGGAGTGGTGCGGCCGCCAGTCACTCGGGCAAAGAGGGAGGCGCCAGGTGTTCGAAGGAGATACGGTTCAGACAGAGATACTCTGCTACGCCAGCATTCAAGGGCATTTTCTGGGGAATGAGGACACATTTAAAGGCCTTTAAAACGTCTTACAGTCGCAAAATACAGTGAATTACTTTTCTTTTTTATGTCTTTATTTAGGCAATTTCTGCTTTATTGTCTCAATAACCCTGTTTGTACATAAAACTCTTATATATATCTGTACGTATCCCTTACCTACTCTTAGTTACGCTGCTGACCAGTATGACTTACTACCATAGTGTCTTTATACCTGTATCACTGTACATATTAATATTATATCTATATAATAATAATAATAATAATAATAATAATATAATAATAATAATAATAATAATAATAATAATAATAATAATAATAATAATAATAATAATAATAATAATAATAATAATAATAATAATAATAATAATAATAATAATAATAATAATAATAATAATAATAATAATAATAATAATAATAATAATAATAATAATAATAATAATAATAATAATAATAATAATAATAATAATAATAATAATAATAATAATAACAATAATAATAATAATAATAATAATAATAATAATAATACATTTAATTTGTAATGCACCCTACATTCCTGAGAGTCTCAGAGTACTACAGAGTTAAAAAGAATAAAATACAAATAGATATATAAAAAAGAAGAACACATAGCAGAACAACATATGAATAAGACATAAGCCTCATCTGCTATCTGTACATATCCCTTATCTACTATATCTGTATTCTGTACATATCCCTTACCTACTCTTAGTTACGCTGCTGCATAGTATGACTTACTACCATAGTGTGCTTATACCTGTATCACTGTACATATTAATACTACAACTCTGTACATACATCTGATCGCACTACACTCAGTAGTACTAATTTATACATTTTATACCCAGTTGAATCACCTGTACATTGTATATTACATTTGCACGCTGGTTGGATGCCAAACTTCTTTTCGTTGTACAATACTTCTGCTGTATAATGACATTATTTTTTCAATCTAATCTAAAGTATAGTGATATATTTGAGAGAAAGGATATTATCACTCTTTGATTTGAATACCACATGGTTGTTCTGTCTTCTCTATTTGTTGTAACTTAATAGGTCAGGCTACATGATGTTGAGTTATAATTCATATATACGTTAACTTAATATTGATTAGTATTTACAGTTGAAAGCAAGGTTGGAAGAGTGTTTGTTTATTATATTCAGAGATACTATTATTTGCATCAGTTATTGCATTAGTTAGTAGAAATACAAGTCCCAGAATGCCTTGCGCCTAGTAAGCTAGTAACCAGCTGTGTCCGATTATATTGATTGAAGTTGCCGACTGAAGAGAGCGTTTTGTGAAGTAGAGAAAAGAGAAGAATGTAATGTAACGTGCACCGGTTCACTTCTATATAAAGAAAACCATCGTCTTATAACCCGACGTTTGGAAAGTCCATTATTTCGAAAGTAGTTATTCTACACTATTTTCATGTTTGACCCCATGCAGGAGTGTACAAAGTAGCCAGAAATGATACTTAAGTATCGGTACGTCTCAAAATCGTACTCAAGTAAAAGTAAGAGTATCTGGCTAAAAACATACTTGAGTAAAAGTAAAAAAGTTTCTACTTTTAAATGTACTTAAGTACTAAAAAGTAAAAGTATAGCAGTCTTCTGATAGCAGGTGTTTAATCAAAGATCCCCGCTTTCTAGTCTTGCACAAGGACCAATCAGCATGGGTATGGGCGGGTTCATTTTCCATTGATGGGATTTGATGTTTTTAAATAAAGAGCGGCCGCAGGATTAATAACGTTAACGTTAGTTCGGCCAGAGAAACAAATATACTAATTAAAATAGTTGAACCTGCGAGATTTGTACTTTGTACTTTGTAGGTCTGCATTTTAAATGTAAGGAGTAAAAAAGTATGTTTTTTTTCTCTGAAATGTAATTGAGTAAAAGTACAAGTATACAACAAACCTAATTATACTTGAGTAAAGTACAAATCCCCCAAAACGGTACTTATTGTAACGAAGTACAATTACTCAAGTACTTTACACCACTGACCCCACGTGTTTGACCCCAGCGAGAGTAGCTGATGTTCCGCTGCGCTACCCAATGGGAATCTTAACGAAATCACAAGTACCTTGAAATTGTGCTTACTTTAGTGCAAACACTTTGCTTTTTTTCACCACCGTCCTTGGAAGTCAAGATTTCATTAAATCCGCTCTGAAGCAAAACACAAGTGACAGTGTGTTTATAATAATCCGTTGCATGAACCATAAATAATACACCATATGCAAGCTCTCAGAGGCACCGCGTTCCCCTGGGGGTCCTAATTTTGTTTGATTAAATAAGTTCCAAAGCGGAATACAAGTGACAGTGGTTTATGATCATCCGTTGAATGCACCGTAAATAATGCACCATATGCGAGCTCTCAAAAGCACAGCGTCCCATGAGGAGCTTAAATTCTCCGGATTCGTGTCTGCAATACCCCTTGCCTTGCCTTCCAGCGGTGACTGTGTCTGCAATACCCCTTGCCTTCCAGCGGTGACTGTAGGTAACCCTTTCACTATCACACTACAACGGGTTAACCCTTTCACTACCACACTACAACGCATTAACCCTTTCACTACCACACTACTAGGGATGGGTACCTTTCACATTTGAACCGATACGGTACCGGTACCGGTACCTGTGAATCGATACCGGTACCCAACAGTACCTTTTTTCTGTACTTTAGTCTCAAGAAATTGAATTTACCTACCTCAGTCGTAAAAAAAAAAATCCAAACTTCAAATAACTACAATTTCAACAGTTTTCGGCTTGCCATTGCTCCGACTGCTTTGTTGTTGAATCAAGTCAAATCCTAGGTAAGCATATATTGTGCGTGTGAACGTTGACATAAAAAGAAAAAGGGTAAAAAAAATATATATATATATTTTATTTCTTTTTTTTGGTATCTCACTTGAATCGATACTCGGTAGTACCGACGTGTTTCGGTTCGGTACCTCAAAAGTACCGAATTCGGTACCCATCCCTACACACTACAGAATGTTAACCCTTTCACTACCACACTAGAAAGGGTTAACCATTTCACTACCACACTGCAGACAGTTTCACCCTTTCACTATGTTACGACCCCTGTGTGTCTAAGGGTAAAGGGCTGTAACATAACAGTTGGTTGACAGAAAAGATGGACCACGTTTGTAAACAACAATGATATTTATTGAGAGATGCAAAGGAAGCACATGTAGCTCAGGGGTGAGCCCAGGCCAAAACAACAAACAAACACCACTATACTCCAAATAAACCCAATCTAATCTATGGTAAACGAAATGACATTACCTAAACTACTCTTACCTAACCAAAACAGGAGAAAACAATATCCAAAGGAAATGGCAGCTCACCCCATCTGTGCTTCCTGAGAAAGAGAGAAAAACACATTAATGGTACATACAACAAAATGGAAACATAACAAAACAATCTATAGGTAACAATGCTCTCTCTGCGGCCATACAATCACAAAGGCACTTTCACTATTACAAAGGCCTATAAACAAAAAGGGATATTATCAAAGTACAATGCCACAAAATAACACTAGGCCTAGCCTCATGCCAGAGAGAGAGAAAGACTGAAGGGAGAAGCCATGTTTTAACAGGTGTGGGGTGATCCATGATTGGGTGGTGTTGATTGAGTGTTGGAGTCTGGAAAACCATCCACCAATCGGTGCTGTGTTGCTATAATGGAAGGGCAGGCCTGGCAGGGACCAATGGTGGAGGGAACAATGGCTGGAGGGAGGAAAGAAAAATGGAGAATACACACACATGGAGACACACACTGGGGAATATATACATTGGGATGTAACACCCCCATACACAAGACAAAAACATGTTTGACACATAACACATACCACCAACAAAACATGTTTTTCTTTAACAACGAGATCCCCATCTCCGAGATAACTTGTACTCCAAAGTAAAGAGCTATGAAAAAAATAAAAAATAAGCCGTCGGTACAACAATGAACCAGTCAACAAACAAGTCGACCGCACAAGAGATTTAACTCTGAGATAGAGCATCCGCCAACACATTCTCAGACCCCTTCTTATGCTTTATGCTGAGGTTATAATTTTGCACTATGAGCGCCCAACGCATGAGGCGCTGATTGTGGTTGTACATCCGCGACAGTAAAACCAATGGGTTGTGGTCGGTGTATACTACCACTGGTAATACGCTCGAACCGACATACACCTCAAAATGTTGCAACGCATACAACATAGCCAAAGTCTCCTTTTCAATAGTGGAATAGTTTAGTTGATGTTTGTTAAATTTCCGGGAAAAATAACAAACCGGGTGACTGACACCATCGTGATCTTCCTGTAATAACACCCCTCCAGCTCCCACCCCGCTGGCATCCACCTCCAGCTGGAACGGCAGGGAGAAATCTGGAGCAGAGAGAACAGGGGAACTGCATAAGAGAGCTTTAACACCATCAAATGCATTTTGACAATCAGCTGTCCAAATGAATGGTTTGGACGGGCTACACAGGCTAGTGAGAGAAGTGACGACAGAAGAAAAGTTTCGGCAAAAACCACGGTAATACCCAGCCATCCCAAGGAATCTACGCAATTCCCGCCTAGTAGTAGGCACTGGAAAAGTTGTGATTGCAGATATTTTTGCATCCACCGGACGCACTTGGCCTTGTCCTACCTGCTTACCAAGATAGGTAACCGTAGCCTTGCCGAACTCACACTTGGCAAGGTTAAGGGTCAGGGAGGCTCCAGCTAAGCGGTCAAAGACAGTTTGTAAGGTTGTCATGTGGTCACGCCAGTTGGTCGAATAGACAACCAGGTCATCGAGATAGCCATTACAATTTGGAACACCAGCCAGGACTAGGGTCACCAGTCGCTGGAAAGTGGCCGGGGCATTACGCATTCCAAAAGGCATTACAGAATATTGCAAAAAATTGTCAGGAGTAACAAACGCCGAGATTTCCGAGGCACGGGGGGTCAAAGGGACCTGCCAGTAACCCTTTAACAAATCTAGTTTGCTAACATAGGTGGCAGATCCAAGGTTGTCAATACAATCTTCCATGCAGGGCAGTGGGAAGGAATCAGGCACGGTGACAGCATTTACCTTTCGGAAATCAGTACAAAATCTAGGAGTTCCATCCGATTTGGGAGCTAACAAGCAAGGTGAACTCCAGGGACTGCAACTTGGCTTGGCTAAACCATGTTTTAACAAATAGTCAACCTCCTGTTGCATCATGGCCCTCTTGGTGATGTTAACACGGTATGCATGTTGCTTGATAGGCACAGCATTGTTAACATTAATATCATGGGCCAATACAGAAGTACAGGAGGGAACATCACCAAACAGAGCCATGTAGGCCTGAATCAAATTTGTGATGTCCTCTCGCTGCTCCTCAGGTAAGTGTGCTAAGTGAGTGGGCAGGTTCAATAACATCTCAGTGTTGGACAATCTAGCACCCTGATGGGCTGCATTGCGCAACTCTAAGCCATCTACATCCTCACCACTAACGTCAGGAGAGTCCGGAACTATTGGAGTTGAGGCAACAGCAGAGACGGCCAGTCCGGCTGTCTGGTCTGAGGTCTTCACCTGCACACTATCTCTGGAAAAATATGGTTTAAGCATATTGATGTGGCAAACACGAGAGTGACGTTTACGATCAGGGGTGCGAACTACATAGTCTGTATCACTTATTTTCTTGTCTATTGCATACGGTCCGGAAAAACGAGCGGAAAGAGCAGAACCAAGGATAGGTAACAGGACTAGAACCTTATCACCTGGCTGGAAAGATCGAGAAACAGCTTTCTCGTCATAGTGCCGTTTCATAGTTCTCTGGGAAGAAGAGAGCGCTTCTTTTGCGAGAGAGCACGCCTGATGCAGTCGCTCTCGAAACTGGCTAACAAAATCTAGAACATTAGTGGGTGTGCTGGCACCCTTTGACATGAACCGTTCTTTAAGAACTTTCAGAGGCCCTCTAACAGTGTGCCCAAAAACGCTCAGCAGGACTGAAACCAAGAGACTCCTGTATGGTCTCTCGCGCAGCAAATAGAACAAGGGGGACACTTAGGGGACACTAGACACTAGACACTAGAACAAGTAGGGGACACTACTTATCTTGTCTTGCACAGTCTCTGGAGCGTAACAGTAAGAAGCATTTTGTATAAAAGTATTCTGTACTTCTGTATGACAACTATTAAAGAAACTTGAAACTTGAACCCTCATCCCAATCTTTCTCTGTGTCTAAGCAATATTTACGCAGCATGGACTTTAAGGTCTGATGCCAACGTTCTAGAGCCCCCTGAGTTTCAGGGTGGTAGGCACTGGACACTATATGTCGGATACCCAGGGACTGTAACACTTGCTCAAATAACCTAGACAGGAAGTTGGTGCCTTGGTCAGTTTGTACTACCTTAGGCAGTCCAAATGTGGAGAAGAACTTCGTCAAAGCCTTAATTATTACAGGCGCTGTAATTCTGCGAAGAGGGATAGCCTCAGGGAAACGGGTGGCGGTACACATTATTGTCAACAAAAACTGATTGCCGGCTTTGGTCTTTGGCAACGGACCAACACAGTCAACTATGACATGTTCAAATGGTTCACCGACCGCTGGTATAGGACAGAGGGGAGCAGGTGGAATTACCTGGTTTGGTTTTCCGGTGATCTGACAAGTACTACAGGTACGACAGTACTGTGCTACATCGGACTTCAAACCGGGCCAAAAGAAATGTTGAAGTATTCTGTTGTATGTTTTAGTGACTCCCAAGTGTCCAGACCAAGGGTGGTCATGGGCCAAGAACAGTACATGCTGACGATAAACTGCAGGGACAACAATCTGATAAACAGTGCTCCAGTCTGGTACCTGATCTGGTAGCCCTATCTCCGATTGTGCATGCTCTGCCAGTCTAGTACCATGGGACCTCCATGTACTCATCAAAACTCCTTCATCCACAAAATAAGAATGCAACTCTCTCCTCTGTTCTGTTTCAAGAGAAGAGAAACATTTTGCAAGAGAAGGGTCAGCCTTCTGGGCAGTAATTAGCATTTCACGAGTAACGGGTAACTTCAATGCGTCGGAACTAGTTACAGTTGTCTGTGGGGGTACCTTACTATGAGTCGGTGGTTTGTCAGCGGTATCAGAAGTTGGAGCCAGCAACTCCTCCCTGACAAAGGCTGAAGCAAAAACAGAGTCAGACAAATTAATTTCATCACCTCTCTTTTTCAATTGAGCCCGAGTGACAACACTTGCAGAAAAAACTTCAGGGAAGTTCTGTGACAAGTCATCAGGCAGAGAATCTGTGTCTGGGTGATCCAACACTTCCAGCACAGCGTTCACCTGTCCTCCAGCTAAATCATTTCCCATGATAAAGGAAATGCCTTTAACTGGCAAGGAAGGTCTCACCCCTATTTTAAAGAAACCAGTGACCAAATCAGATTGTACATGAATACAGTGTAACGGGGCTGGCACGAAACCCATCTCAATACCTTGAACTAGGACACTAGAACCACAGGAAGATTTCTCAGACAGAGGTAGTACATCAGAGAGGATAAAGGATTGTGATGCTCCAGTATCTCGTAAGATCTGAACTGTATACTGATCTTTTGGATCCCCTGTCAAGGAAACTAAACCCTTGGAAGTAAATGGGCTGAAACAAGGATCGAGAACATCCTGATCATTGTGCATCTGTTGATCGGAATCAGGTGCCATTTTAATCAGACCAACCCCTTTGGGTTGCCTAAAGTTCTGAGAGGACGGTTGCTGCTTACGTTTCAATGTTAAACAGTCAGAAATAACATGACCAGATTTATGACAGTAGTAACATGTCCGCTCCTCTTTTGAGCGTGGAGGTGACATTTTTGGTCGGGGGTGTGTGAATTCTGGATGGTTGGGGACAGAAGGTCTCTGAGAGAATTCATGGGGGAGAAACGAGTCACGCCTATCTACGAACACAGTTTTATGGTTTAGCGCAAACTCATCAGCTAATACAGCAGCCTGCTGCAGAGTGGACACTTTCTGCTCACTCAGGTAAATTACAATACGCTCTGGCAAACGATTCTTAAACTCTTCTAATAGAATGAGTTCTCTGAGAGAGTTAAGATCTGAGGCCTTGCTTGCTGCACACCATTTATCAAAGAGAGTTCCCTTCTCTCTAGCAAACTCTACAAAGGTCTGGTTGACAGCTCTCTTGTGACTGCGAAACCTCTGCCTATAAGCTTCGGGCACAAGCTCATATGCACGAAGGATGGCAGCCTTCACAGTATCATACAATAGACTATCTTCTAGGGAAAGTGTTGAACAAACCTCTTGGGCTTTACCAGTCAATTTGCATTGAAGCAACAAAGGCCAGACCTCTCTTGGCCAGCGCAATGAAGCAGCAATACGCTCAAACACATTAAAATAAGTATCAACTTCTGTCTCTCGGAACGGAGGCACCAAAGCAATGTGTTTACTTATATCAAAAGTATGTGATGAATAAGCTGTAGAGGAGGACATACCCGGGCCTTGTGGAGGAGTCGGTGTAGCAGAGTTGGATTCACTCCTTAGGACTTACAGCTCCAACCTCCGCAGTCTGAGCTCTTTTTCCACTTCATGCTCAAGCTCCAACCTACGAATGTTAACAGCCCTTTCATTTTCTGCCTCAAGCTCCATTCTACGAAGCCGATACTCCGCCTCACGTGCTTGTGCCTTCTCCTGAGCCTCCATCTGGAGACGTGCTATTCTAACCTTGACCTGGGCCCCTTCTCGAGACCCAGTTGACACAGGAGAGGTCAAGTGAAAATGTGGCAATGTGACTTTCACACCTGCCTTCTCAGCACTTTCACCATGAGATTGCTCCTCAGATACAGAAGGCTGTGCTTCAGTAGGTTCACCAGGAGGACTTGCATGTTCATCAGAGACCACAGGTAAAACAAGCGTCCCCTGCTCCAACAGCTTATCTACCACAAGACACCTGATATCCTGCTTAAGATGCTTCTGTTGAACCGAGAGTTTAAAATGTGTGGCAATCTCCACTAAGTCTGCCTTGCGGCAGCTATCTAGCGCTTCCCAAGTAGGATTGCTCAAGAATTTCCCCAGATCAAAAGTACTAACTGCCATTTTTTTTTTTTTTACACAAATGCCATTTTTACACACAAATCAATTAATTACTATACAAGTGTAAACAAACACAGTTCACCAAATCCATCAACCAACAATTGAACACGGGTTACAAGATCCCGGACGAGCCCCCATTTATGTTAGGACCCCTGTGTGTCTAAGGGTAAAGGGCTGTAACATAACAGTTGGTTGACAGAAAAGATGGACCACGTTTGTAAACAACAATGATATTTATTGAGAGATGCAAAGGAAGCACATGTAGCTCAGGGGTGAGCCCAGGCCAAAACAACAAACAAACACCACTATACTCCAAATAAACCCAATCTAATCTATGGTAAAAGAAATTACATTACCTAAACTACTCTTACCTAACCAAAACAGGAGAAAACAATATCCAAAGGAAATGGCAGCTCACCCCATCTGTGCTTCCTGAGAAAGAGAGAAAAACACATTAATGGTACATACAACAAAATGGAAACATAACAAAACAATCTATAGGTAACAATGCTCTCTCTGCGGCCATACAATCACAAAGGCACTTTCACTATTACAAAGGCCTATAAACAAAAAGGGATATTATCAAAGTACAATGCCACAAAATAACACTAGGCCTAGCCTCATGCCAGAGAGAGAGAAAGACTGAAGGGAGAAGCCATGTTTTAACAGGTGTTACATTGGGATGTAACACACTACCAGATTACAGAAAGTTAACCCTTTCACTACCACACTGCAGACGGTTAACCTTTTCACTACCAAACTACAAAGGGTTAACCCTTTCACTACCACACTACAGGCGGTTAACCCTTTCACTATCACACTAGAAAGGGTTAACCCGTTCACTACCACACCACAGACGGTTAACCCTTTCACTATCACACTAGAAAGGGTTAACCCGTTCACTACCACACCACAG
The DNA here is from genome assembly GCF_963971535.1 of Notolepis coatsorum. Lineage (NCBI taxonomy): Eukaryota > Metazoa > Chordata > Actinopteri > Aulopiformes > Paralepididae > Notolepis > Notolepis coatsorum. The sequence goes on along the minus strand of NC_140169.1, from coordinate 164,869,641 downwards.
ACGGTTAACCCTTTCACTACCACACTACATAAGGTTAACCCTTTCACTACCACACAACTGAAGGTTAACACTTTCACTACCACACTACAGATGGTTAACATTTCACTACCACACTACAGAAGGTTAACCTTTTCACTACCACACTAGAAATGGTTAACCCTTTCACTACCACACTGCAGCCTGTTTCACCCGTTCACTACCACACTACAGCCGGTTAACCCTTTCACTAATACTACAGAAGGTTAACCCTTTCACTACCACACTACAGACGGTTAACATTTCACTACCACACCACAGATGGTTAACCCTTTCAATATCACACTAGACAGGGTTAACCATTTCACTACCAAACTACAAAGGGTTAACCCTTTCACTACTACACTACAGACGGTTAACCCTTTCACTATCACACTAGAAAGGGTGAACCCTTTCACTACCACACCACAGACGGCTAACCCTTTCAATACCACATTACAGAAGGTTAACCCTTTCACTACCACACTACATACGGTTAACCCTTTCACTACCACACTACAAATGGTTAACCATTTCACTACCACACCACATACGGTTAACCTTTCACTACCACACTACATATGGTTAATTATTTCACTACTACACTAGAAAGGGTTAACCATTTCACTACCACACTAGAAAGGGTTAACCCTTTCACGACCACACTACACAGGGTGAACCCTTTCACTACCACACTAGAAAGGGTTAACCCTTTCGCTACCACACTACAGACAGTTAACCCTTTCACTACCACACTACAGATGGTTAACCCTTTTACTACCACACTATGGACGGTTAACAGTCTGTAGTGTGGTAGTGAAAGGGTTAACCTTCTGTAGTGTGGTAGTGAAAGGGGTAACCCTTTGTAGTGTGGTAGTGAAAGGGTTAACCCTTTCCAGTGTCGTAGTGAAAGGGTTAACAGTATGTAGTGTGGTAGTGAAAGGGTTAATCTTCTGTAGTGTGGTAGTGAAAGGGTTAACCTTTGGTAGTGTGGTAGTGAAAGGGTTAAGCCAGGCAACACAAAGTCGTGTTTCTGCCACAGAATATTTTAATGTTGCAGGAGGTGAATCAGTTTGTATAGAAAGCGCTTGCTTGCAAAACCCACAACCAACAAGCTCATTATGACGTCTTAATGGACTTCACTGCATCTTCTGTCCTGCGTTTATATATAGCAGCTTGTATCCTGCTTAGCAACATGACAAGCTGTCACTGTAACAAAGACAGAACTGAGGAACTATAGATAATTGCTCTCAGGGAATGTTTTGATTTCTTCAAAACAAAAAAATAATGGTTGTCTTGTTGTTTTTTAACCTTATTCTATTCATTTATTTATTTTCTCTCTTTTAGGTAGTAAGAGAGTTGTACTTTAAATGTTGTGATAGTGTAAGAAAGGGGCGGGACTAGATAAGCTGTGCTTCCTTTGCCTCTTCTTGAAAGGGATAACCTATTCCTCGTGAATTCTTAACCTTTTCACTACCAAACTACAAAGGGTTAACCCTTTCACTACCACACTACAGGCGGTTAACCCTTTCACTATCACACTAGAAAGGGTTAACCCGTTCACTACCACACCACAGACGGTTAACCCTTTCACTATCACACTAGAAAGGGTTAACCCGTTCACTACCACACCACAGACGGTTAACCCTTTCACTACCACACTACATAAGGTTAACCCTTTCACTACCACACAACTGAAGGTTAACACTTTCACTACCACACTACAGATGGTTAACATTTCACTACCACACTACAGAAGGTTAACCTTTTCACTACCACACTAGAAAGGGTTAACCCTTTCACTACCACACTGCAGCCTGTTTCACCCGTTCACTACCACACTACAGCCGGTTAACCCTTTCACTAATACTACAGAAGGTTAACCCTTTCACTACCACACTACAGACGGTTAACATTTCACTACCACACCACAGATGGTTAACCCTTTCAATATCACACTAGACAGGGTTAACCATTTCACTACCAAACTACAAAGGGTTAACCCTTTCACTACTACACTACAGACGGTTAACCCTTTCACTATCACACTAGAAAGGGTGAACCCTTTCACTACCACACCACAGACGGCTAACCCTTTCAATACCACATTACAGAAGGTTAACCCTTTCACTACCACACTACATACGGTTAACCCTTTCACTACCACACTACAAATGGTTAACCATTTCACTACCACACCACATACGGTTAACCTTTCACTACCACACTACATATGGTTAATTATTTCACTACTACACTAGAAAGGGTTAACCATTTCACTACCACACTAGAAAGGGTTAACCCTTTCACGACCACACTACACAGGGTGAACCCTTTCACTCCCACACTAGAAAGGGTTAACCCTTTCGCTACCACACTACAGACAGTTAACCCTTTCACTACCACACTACAGATGGTTAACCCTTTTACTACCACACTATGGACGGTTAACAGTCTGTAGTGTGGTAGTGAAAGGGTTAACCTTCTGTAGTGTGGTAGTGAAAGGGGTAACCCTTTGTAGTGTGGTAGTGAAAGGGTTAACCCTTTCCAGTGTCGTAGTGAAAGGGTTAACAGTATGTAGTGTGGTAGTGAAAGGGTTAACCTTCTGTAGTGTGGTAGTGAAAGGGTTAACCTTTGGTAGTGTGGTAGTGAAAGGGTTAAGCCAGGCAACACAAAGTCGTGTTTCTGCCACAGAATATTTTAATGTTGCAGGAGGTGAATCAGTTTGTATAGAAAGCGCTTGCTTGCAAAACCCACAACCAACAAGCTCATTATGACGTCTTAATGGACTTCACTGCATCTTCTGTCCTGCGTTTATATATAGCAGCTTGTATCCTGCTTAGCAACATGACAAGCTGTCACTGTAACAAAGACAGAACTGAGGAACTATAGATAATTGCTCTCAGGGAATGTTTTGATTTCTTCAAAACAAAAAAATAATGGTTGTCTTGTTGTTTTTTAACCTTATTCTATTCATTTATTTATTTTCTCTCTTTTAGGTAGTAAGAGAGTTGTACTTTAAATGTTGTGATAGTGTAAGAAAGGGGCGGGACTAGATAAGCTGTGCTTCCTTTGCCTCTTCTTGAAAGGGATAACCTATTCCTCGTGAATTCTTAATTGATATGAACGTGGACCAGTCGACCAAAGGATTCGCGGAACGAGAGAGTATTTCGAACTGAGCTTTTATTTCATCACACAGAGAAGAAGAGAACTCGCCTGCAGCCCGTGGGCTCAGCTCCTCGCACCACCAGTAGAAGAAGGGAAGACTACATCACAGTACATGTCATTTATACAGAGGAGGAGGGGAGGGCTGTATGTGTGTATGTATTTGTGTGTGTATGTATGTATGTGTTTTTTTGGTGTGTGTGTGTGCTAGTCTGTGTGTGTGCTTGTTTGTGTGTGTGTGTGCTTGAGTGTGTGTGCCTGTGTGTGTAGAGGAGGCGGCTAGGGGTAATGGGCCTGGCTGGGCGGTCACTAATCTAAACAATTGCCATATATGGTCTGTGTGTGTGTGTCTGTGTGTGTGTGTGTGTGTGTGTGTGTGTGTGTGTGTGTGTGTGTGTGTGTGTGTGTGTGTGTGTGTGTGTGTGTGTGTGTGTGTGTGTGTGTGTGTGTGTGTGTGTGTGTGTGTGTGTGTGTGTGTGTGTGTGTGTGTGTGTGTGTGTGTGTGTGTGTGTGTGTGTGTGTGTGTGTGTGTGAGAGAGAGGGACTGGGGATAACGACTTCCAGATGTCCATGACCGCCCCTCC
>NC_140169.1:164848377-164860877 GCF_963971535.1 Notolepis coatsorum | reverse complement strand
GGTCGTTGCTCAGGGACAGCCGGAGACAGGGAGATAGGGGGTGGCGCAGAGAGGGTCGCGAACTCCCCGACATCATCGCGGGACATCCGGCACTCCGGTCACCACTACTAGACCTCCGGAGACAGGGGGGCACGCAGAGGGGGTCGCAATCTCCCGGCCTTCGTCACGGGGCGTCCAACACTCCGGTCAACACTCCAGGACAGCAAGTCATAGGGAGACAGGGAGACGGGACAGGCGTTAGACAGCTCATGAGATTGTAGTAGGCGGACATAGCAATAGATACAAGTGGTAGGCATATATGTGAATGGAGTAGATATATGAAGTAAGCGTATTATGTGAATAGAATAGAAGTACTTAACCCAGCAATGAAACCGCGTTGACTGTTAATCTGTTAACAGTCTGTTAATACTGTTAATCAGTTGACAGGACCACGGACAGACGGCGGTGAATAACTGATCCAAGGCCTCGGAGGTGCATGTAGAGCAGTCACTACAATCTTGGCCAAGACCCAGAGGCATCCATCACCTTAGTCAGCGCCAGGAGACGGGCACTCAGAGAGAAGGGGGGGAGGGAGGGGGGGGGGGGAAAGAGGGGGGGGGGGGAAGAGTTAGAGAGTTCCCATGTTTGTGGTGCTGCAAAGGAGCAGACATGTAGTACCCTGTAGTGCCATGTAGTACCCTGTAGTGCCATGTAGTACCCTATAGTACCCCGTAGTGCCATGTAGTACCCCGTAGTACCCTGTAGTACCCTGTAGTGCCATGTAGTACCCTGTAGTGCCCTGTGGTACCATGTAGTACCCTGTAGTGCCATGTAGTGCCATGTAGTACCATGTAGAGCCATGTAGAGCCATGTAGTACCCTGTAGTGCCATGCAGTACCATGTAGTACTCTGTGGTACCATGTAGTACCCTGTACCCTAACTAAACTACCCTATAGTAAACTACCCAGTGGTACCATGTAGTACCCTGTACCATAACTAAACTACACAGATTAATCTAAAGGTCAGTCCCCGACCAGGTGAGATCAAGGTAGGTTGAACGAGAGAGAGAAAAGATGAGTCTTAAGCAGGGATTTAAAAGCTTCGACAGAGCAGGCGCCCCTGATGACGGCAGGTAATTTGTTCCACAGGTAGGGAGCGCGGCTCTGTGGCCGGCGGATTTCTTTTTAACCCTAGGGGTCGATAGAAGCCCCGCATTTTGTGAGCGCAGAGCACGAGCGGGCGAGTATCGGGAGATGAGATCGGATAGATAGAGCGGTGCAAGCCCATTTAAAATTTTGTAGGTGAGGAGTAGCACTTTAAAGTCAGAACGGGCTTGGATAGGAAGCCAATGTAGGGTGGACAAAACTGGTGTGATGTGATACAATTTTCTAGTTCTAGTTAGTATCCGTGCAGCCGCATTTTGCACGAGTTGAAGATTTTTGATGCTTGAATTAGGTAGGCCTGAAAAAAGTGCATTACAGTAGTCCAGACGTGATGAGACAAAAGCATGAATCAGGGTTTCAGCATCAGCCAGAGTTAAAATGGGGCGTATTTTTGCGATATTACGAAGATGGAAGAATGCAATTTTGTTGACATTTTTTATATGTGCATTAAATGAGAGGGAGGAATCAAAAATGACTCAGAGGTTTTTTATGGTGGAGCTCTGGGATACATGACAGGTATCAAAGTTAAGGGAGATGTCCTGAAACAGGCCTCTGTGGTTTGGGGGGCCAACAATTAACATCTCAGTTTTATCTGCATTAAGGAGTAGAAAGTTTTGCGACATCCATTTTTTGACGGCAAGCAAGCAGGCCTCAAGGTTTTGTAGTTGGGAGGAATCATTTGGCTTAATAGGTATATATAATTGGGTGTCATCAGCGTAAAAATGAAAGTTTATGCCAAATTTGCGTATGATATCGCCGAGGGGTAGCATGTAAATCGAAAATAGCAAAGGGCCCAGGACAGAGCCTTGTGGGACACCACATTGCACTGGGAGGGTCTCAGATGTTAAATCATTATAGACCATGCAGTGTGTTCTATCAGTTAAATAGGATTTAAACCAAGCTAGTGTGAGACCCCGAATGCCAACATGATTCTCAAGCCGACCTAGAAGAATCGAGTGATCGATGTCAAAGGCTGCACTGAGATCAAGCAATAAGAGCACAGAAGTGAGGTTTGAGTCAAGAGAGAGCAGTAAGTCATTTGTGACTTTGGTAACCGCCGTTTCGGTGGAGTGTAAGGCTCTAAAGCCAGATTGAAATGATTCATTAAGATTATTGTTTGATAAATGGTCAGTAAGTTGCGTTGCGACGATCCGTTCTAACATTTTGGATAGGAATGGAAGATTGGAGATAGGTCTGTAATTTTTCAAGATTAGAGGGTCGAGGTTCGGTTTTTTAAGTAGTGGTTTAATGACGGCTGATTTAAAGGCCAGGGGCACCACGCCAGTAGACAAAGAGGTGTTGAAGATATTGAGTAGGGCAGGGCCTAGAGTTGGGAAGAGTTTTTTGATGAGAGTTGCTGGGAGAGGGTCAAACAGACAGATTGAAGGTTTAGCCGCGCCAACCAGTTTAGAGAGGGCACTAAGTGAGACGTTTTCAAGGCAGCATAGCGTATGACTGGAATCAAAGTCAGGGGGAATGCCCGTCAAAGGTTGGGAGGGACTCTGATTGTTGAGTAAAGCAACAATTTCATCTCTAATGAGGTCAATTTTCTTGGTAAAAAACGTCATGAATTCGTTAGCCGAGAACGCATGGTTTAGGGCACTTGGTTGTTTCTGCGTAAGTTTTGCAACTGTGTCAAACAGAAACTTTGAGTTGTTTTTGTTTTCATTTATGAGCCTGGAAAAATAAGAGGTTTTGGCAAGTGAGAGTGCCTTTTTGTAGTTACGTAAACTATCATTCCAGGCGAGGCAAAATACTTCGAGTTTGGTCGAACGCCATTTATGTTCAAGTTTGCGACAAGCCTTTTTAAAGGAGCGCGTTTCCTCCGTAAACCAGGGAGTTAGTTTTTGCGGAGCACGTTTAATTTTAGGTTTAAGGGGAGCGACAATGTCGAGCGTGCTACGAAGGGCGGCATTAAGTTTGTCTGTAAAGAGATCAAGGGGGCCAGAGTAAGAGAGGAAGGGAGAGAGGGTGTCTGGTAGGCAGTTAACTAGAATTGGGACAGTTGAGGCGTTAATACGACGGCTCATGTAGGATTCTACACTGTCTGGGCGAGAAACCGTCAGATCAATTTGAAATTTGATGAGGTAGTGGTCTGAGAGAGCAGGAACATAGGGGGAGACGGTCAAATTTGACACAGTGAGACCGCGGGCTAGGACTAGGTCAAGGGTGTTCCCACCACTGTGAGTGGGTTGGTCAACGATTTGAATGAGACCGACAGAGTCAATGATGTCGGTAAAAGCCTTATTTAGGGGATCTAGAGTTTTATTGGAATGAATGTTAAAATCACCAACAATTAAAATGTTATCTGAGCGCATAACAAGCTCAGAGATGAAAGTTGAAAATTCATCTAGGAAGAGGGTGTAAGGGCCTGGGGGGCGGTATAGGACAGCCATTACAAAGGATGCAGTGGAGGTAGGAATCAGACCGCCACACTTTCTGTTGGGTGGAGAGGGATGCAACAGGAGCACCTCAAACGAGGAAAACTTACAGTTTGCGTCGGATGTAAAGTTGTGCTTAGAGTCATAAATTAGAGCAACTCCGCCTCCTTTCTTGGAGGTGCGTGCGATGTGGGAGCTACTAAAATTAGGGGGTGAGGCCTCGTTTAAGGGCAGAAAGTCATTAGGTTTAAGCCATGTCTCAGTGAGGCCCAATAGGTCGAGACTATGGTCTGTTATCAGTTCATTTACCAAAAGAGCTTTGGTTGGCAGAGAGCGGATGTTGATAAGGCCAACCTTCACACACTCTGTATACTTACTCTGTATACCCAATGGTCCCACAGCCCCCACATTTCTAAGATTTTCTTTTCACAAAAAATTTGGTCCTATGTTCCCACAGCGCTATGTTCCCGGACGAACCCTCTACTACCAGAGGACAATTGGATAATAGGTTGGGTGTAATTAGCTACCGAATTAAGAGAAGGGGATAAAATCTGATATTTATGAAAAAAGGAAATGTGGGAACATAGGGCTGTGGGAACATACTGTAGGGCTGTGGGAACATAGGCACACACCCGTGTATTGAAGCTCTTGGTGATGAGGAAATGCAGACATCGATGTTACATTATTTAGGCTATACTATCTTTACTATCTATCTCTATAATTAACTATAATAAACCTCACGAGTGGAACTCACTTACTATAATTAAAGGAGATAAACGGTGCTAAACAGGTACTAAAGACTACCACAGAAAGTATCCCTACAGTACTCAATAGGCTAGATCTATGAAATGGATAAAGGTTATCACTCTATAAAGCATACTGGTAAATCGCTACATAAACAGCTGATACACGAATATCACATTACGATATGAATCACCAACAGTAACCAAACATCTTCATAATACACACGTGTAGCACTTATTTGTGGTCATGGACTCAAGCTGAGGAAACCAGGTATTAGAAACTGACGTGTCCAGGTGTAACCGGTTCTACTCTGAACATGCCATGAGTGGGAGTTGAACCGCGGGCGTCCGCACCGCGGGCGACATCACAGAACTCTGTACCAAGAGAGGAATTCCCCCCTAAGCACTCAGTCTGGATGCCTCAGGGGAGTGAGTTTTACTTCCTGGTACCGCTACCGTGCCACAGTCACTTCACGACGTCCGAAGTTCTTCGTGACTGGGCTTCGCGGTACCATCTGTTACACAGGCATGTTGTCATTATGGAAGCTGGACAAAACAAAAGGGCCGTTGCCTAGCGATGGGTTAAATCTCACTGTCCTTAGCGATGGGAATTACGGTTCTTTGAAGGGAGCCAGATTTTTTGGTTCTGTTCCTTTTCTCGTTGTTCTTTTATTTACATTTTTGGGTTACTTGGTTTATCAGTCTTGAATCAAAATCGTTGGTTTATCCACGGAATAATCACTAGGATAATGATAGAACAGGATTTGGATCAGATTCTAACTTAGATACTTAAAGCCCCTGGGGAAAAAAGCCTCAACTCATTAGAATATGTATGATATCCAACATGAGTGTGATATTAAGCGTCCATCAAAGTTTGAATGAAAAAATATAGGCTTATATTAAGGTGACAAAATGTCCCAGATTTTTCAGGGTACAGTCCCTGAATTAAGTCATCTTTCCTCGACCATACCCTGTCCCAGAAAACGTCCCAGATTCATTCTTACAGGGGAAAAAAACTGCTTGTATCTGCTTATATCCTTATTGCGTTATAGAAGGCAGAAGGGGCCGTCCCATGTGACATGTTATTGTACCGGTTATGAATTTACTAGATTCATAACAACTTTTGAGTGTGAACAATAAAGTACATGCAGCATTTAGATTCATAACAACAAGATCCACATGTGTTCATGTAAAGGGGAATGGATTCAGGGCAGGTACTGTAGGCGACATGGGCACAACGAACAATAAAAATAACATCTCCCACCAAGTATGACTCCAAGTTGTTCCCTCCGTTCGTACCAAAGAGCCGTTTCAAAAAGCTGAACGCTTTTATCCAAAGCGACTTACAAGTTCTGTACGACAAGTCAGCAGGAAGGGTACTATTTCAGATGAATAACAATGTTCATCAAAGTGCTGAAACTTGGGTGGTGCAGTGTTGAGTGCATAGTCGTAAAGACATAATAAGTATAGTAGGAAGAGTGCATGATAGAAGACAGTAAGAAGGTTTGTTTATTTTATTTTTTGACGGTGGAAAATTGATCGCGTTTCGGCTGTCCTAACTGTGGTGGGAAGAAGTTTGTTCCACCATTGTGAAGCGAGAACGGAGAATAGGAGGCTTCTCTTTGATGATCCTCCCGGAGCTCGGATAGGAGTGGGTCTGAGGCGGCCAGAGGATGTAGAGTGGAGGCGTGATTACGAAACCTAGCCGCATTTCTCGGAGACGCTCTCTGATTGGCACTGACTGACGCTCTCTGATTGGCCACTGACGCGTTTGCCCAATCCGTGACGAGCTGTGTCTTTGCCCATTTCCACGTCAAATAGCCTGCAAACTACCTGGTGTTCTATCGCCATGCTCTAAGACAAACTCTAACCTTAACCAACTTCGAAAGAGTGCCTAAGCTTAACCGTCGAAAGAACTTGCCGTCACGCTCTAAGACAAACTCTAACCGTAACCAACTTCGAAGAGTGCCTAAGCTTAACCAGTGTAGAAACAGGCGTCGGCCAATCAGAGAGCGTCTCCGAGAAATGCGGCTAGGTTTCGTAATCACGCAGAGTGGAGGGGTCTTGAGGGTGTAAGTAAAGTAAGTAAAACTTTATTTGTATAGCGCCCTTCTCAGCACGAGTGCACAGAGTGTTTCACACCATTTTTAAAACATCAGTAAAAATAAGAAAAGAAAACACTCTTGAGGGTGTGTAGTTAGAAGATGCAGATCGTAGGGGTCTTGAGGGTGTGTAGTTAGAAGATGCAGATCGTAGGGGTCTTGAGGGTGTGTAGTTAGAAGATGCAGATCGTAGGGGTCTTGAGGGTGTGTAGTTAGAAGATGCAGAGCGTAGGGGTCTTGATGGTGTGTAGTTAGAAGATGCAGAGCGTAGGGGTCTTGAGGGTGTGTAGTTAGAAGATGTAGAGCGTACAGTAGGGGTCTTGAGGGTGTGTAGTTAGAAGATGCAGAGCGTAGGGGTCTTGAGGGTGTGTAGTTAAAAGACACAGAGCATAGGGGTCTTAAGAGTGTGTAGTTAGAGGATGCAGAGTGTAGGGGTCTTGAGGGTGTGTAGTTAGAAGATGCAGAGCGTAGGGGTCTTGAGGGTGTGTAGTTAGAAGATACAGAGCGTAGGGGTCTTGAGGGTGTGTAGTTACAAGATGCAGAGTGTAGGGGTCTTGAGGGTGTGTAGTTAGAAGATGCAGAGTGTAGGGGTCTTGAGGGTGTGTAGTTAGAAGATGCAGAGCGTAGGGGTATTGAGGGTGTGTAGTTAGAAGATACAGAGCGTAGGGGTATTGAGGTTGTGTAGTTAGAAGATGCAGAGCGTAGGGGTATTGAGAGTGTGTAGTTAGAAGATGTAGAGTGTAGGGGTTTTGATGGTGTGTAGTTAGAAGATACAGAGCCTAGGGGTCTTGAGGGTGTGTAGTTAGAAGATACAGAGTGTAGGGGTCTTGAGGGTGTGTAGTTAGAAGATACAGAGCGTAGGGGTCTTGGGGGTGTGTAGTTAGAATATGTAGAGCGTAGGGGTCTTGAGGGTGTGTAGTTAGAAGATACAGAGCGTAGGGGTCTTGAGGGTGTGTAGTTTGAGACCATTGACCTCCCTGGAACGAGCTGCCTCTGCATGTTAGGCAGGCCCCCAATCTGCAGGTGGTTAAATCACGCCACAAAACACATCCATTTCTTTTGGCTTTTGGTTTTTGACACAGCTTGAGTGTGAGTCACTGTATATGCTTTATTGTGTGCTTTTTATCTGTGTAAATATTTGTTGTGTGACTTGTACAGCACTTTGGTCAACGAATGTTGTTTTTAAATGTGCTTCATAAATAAAGTGGATTGGATTGGATCGGTTATCCAAACGCGTGTGTGCGTGCGTGCGCGCGCCTGGCCCGGTGCGGTTCGGCATGGAGAGCTTGTCAACCGGTTTCCCTCACTGTACAAAGAGACCCGCTACGGATCGTTAGCCGATATCGATGAGCCGGGGGAACAAATGCAAATATCATTTTAATCAAAAGTTTGGCGGTTCTTAATCTAATTATAAGCAAAGTCCAGTAGCTGCACGCCGTGTGCCTCTGGTCTGGTCGGTAATCTACACGGACAAGCTTAAAGATAAAAATAATTGTAAACACAGCAAAGTGTCTGGTCTGTTCCCGCTTGTTGATTGGTTGTATAGCGTCCGCCACGCCCGTCCTCGCCTCCATCCTCATTCATCATCTGGGAGCGTGGTGTCGGTCCGCTGGGCTGGATACAGGCTCGGGCGGCACTAGAGACGTTTTGAGCTTTCTCTGACGCTCTGGACATAAATCACTTTGTTGTCCTGCCATGGAGTATAGAGATAGTATTGATTTTACAGTAAACATTTGAGCTCCCAGTGTTTCTTTCTGTGATGGGAGTGCTTTCAAATGATGGAGAAAAGAAAGTAAAAATATAATAATAATCTATATATATAATATACATCGTATACATCGGCACCGTAAACTTCGATGCCCCGAGGGGGTTTCGAACCCGTCGTCTTCCACACCGCAGGCAACAGCACAGACCGCTATAACTCCCGCCTGGACTACAACGGGGTCCTGTCCGGGGTCCCAAACAAAACCCTGGACAGGCTCCAGTATGTTCAAAATTCAGCTGCCAGGGTTCTAACCCGCACCAAACCCTGGCAGCACATCACCCCCACCCTCATCCACCTCCACTGGCTCCCCATCAAATCCTGCATCATCTTACAAAACCCTCCTGCTCACCTACAAATCCCTCCACGCTCTGGCACCTCAGTACCTCACTGACCTCCTCCACCCCTACACACTCAGTCACGGTCCCTGCGATCCACGGACACTGGTCAGCTCTCCATCCCCCGAACCAGACTGCAGACCTTCGGGGACAGAGCTTTCAGTGTGGCAGCTCCCACCCTCTGGAACTCCCTCCCCGCAGAGCAACGCCCCAACTCTGGACTCGTTAAAAAAATCGTCACCTGGGCGCCCCAGTGGCGAACCACATAGCACGCTCAGCCGCGACACGGCCGACCCGGGTTCGATTCCCGAACCCGTCGTTATTTGCCGAATGTCTTCCCCCCACTCTGTCTCCCATTCCTCCTCTGTCTCTCCCTACTGGACTGCCCAGTAGAAATAAAGCGATAAAACGCCAAAAATTTAATCTTAAACAAAAAAAAATAATAATCGTCACCTTAAACTTCGATGCCTCGAGTGTCACGCCCCCGGTCCTAAGGGACCGGTCATTGGACTTGCAGCACCTCTCATGAACATTACACCACTGCATTTGTGTTTATCTATGTTTATTAATGTGTTATCTGTTGTGCTCACTTGTTTGTTGTCTGTGTATCTGTTGTGCCCCATTGTCTAGTCTAGTGTATTCTCCCCCTGTTTGTATCTATGTGTTATTTAGTCTCCTCATGTTTCAGTATGTTACCCCAGGCTGTTCAGTCTTTCCCACACAGCTGGGTCTTGTTTCCAATCACCCTCATGTGTCAATTAGTCTGTGTATATAGTGTTGTTGGCCCTGCTCTCCTGGGCTCGGTCATTGTTCATGTTACCCTCGTCCTGTGTGTTGTCAACCTTTTGTTTCTCCGTTCTTATCAGTGAGTCAGTTTTGTATTGTTTGCCACGTTAAAGTAAAGTGCTTATTACTTTCATCCACGACTCGTGTTTCATCTATTTTCATCCTGCACTACCTCTCCTCGTGTTAAATCTGCATACCGGGTTCTACTTCTCTCTACCATCGACATGCCAGCGAAACGCTCCAGGAATCGTAACATCGAGGGAGTTTCGAACACGTGGTCTCCCACACCGCAGGCAACAGCACAGACCTCTATACCAAGAAGTGAACTCACTGCTTTGCAACGTGTCTTTTGAGGGTGAGAGTGAGTTTAACCCATAGCACTGCTACTCGTCCCAGTCACTTCACAACATCGGAAGTCCATCGTGACTGCGCTTCGCGGTACCATCCGTTACATACATATATATATATATATATATATATATATATATATATATACTAGGGATGCTCGATATTATCGGCCTACCGATATTATCGGCCGATATCGGCATTAAAATGTGATATCGGAAAATATCAGTATCGGTTTTCAATTTTTTTTCTTCTTTTTTTACATTTCTATAACCTTTATTTACCCAGGCAAGCAAGTAAGAACAAATTCTGATTTTATTTATCGTCAAAAGTATGCATAATGTTGTGTTAATTTCACAACAAGAGATATGTAATGTTAATTACCTGAAATTATTCCGTTTTTGGGGGGGAAACCCTGCATATATCGGTATCGGTTGATATCGGTTGATATCGGTATCGGAAATTAAGAGTTGGACAATATCGGTATATCGGTATCGGTAAAAAAGCCGATATCGAGCATCCCTAATATATACTGTAGCCTACAAATATTTAAACTTTATACTCAATCATGAATTGGAATTGTAGCCGATCACAGCAACTACAATTTTGAATCCATCGGTATCGGATATTTTGCACGTTAGCTGGGTACAGGTAGCTAGCTAGCCAGGTAGCATAACAGTCTGTTAACAGCTGGGACAACATAAAAGAAAGAGAGACAGTGGAGATGTTACATGGTAGCAAAGTTTTGTACGTTTGCCATGTTGTTTCACTAAGTTCACACATTTCAAGCGTCAGCGATGGAAACGTTCAGAATGAATCCTTTACGTTCGATTAGTATTCGAATAGTTCCCAGTGACTATCGAATAGAAAAGTGAGTGTTGCCCGTCCCTAGTTTATGTCTCATCTTCTCTCTCTCTCTCTCTTTCTTTCTCTCTCTCTTTCTCACTCACTCTTTCGTTCTCTCTCACTCTCTCTCTCACACACGCTCTCACTCTCTTTCTCTCACACTCTCTCTTTCTCTCTCTCTATTTCTCTCTCACACACACACTCTCTCTTTCTCTCTCACACTCTCTTTCTCTCTCTCACACACTCTCTCTCTTTCTCTCTCACACACACTATCTCTCTTTCTCTCTCACACACACTCTCTCTCTCTCTCTTTCTTTCTCACTCACACTCTTTCTCTCTTTCTCTATCACACTTTCTGGTTCACGTCTCATCTTCTACGTCTCCAGGTCGGGGGGGGGGGGGTGATGCACTCGGCACTCGCTCTGCAGTGATTTAAAATGATCCGTTTTGCTCTGTGACTTTTTATCTGCGCAGGCCTCTCTCTACTGTACGTCTCGGCCATAGTGTGATCTAAGTACATTATGATCCATTCCGCGGGAGGAGGGGGTTTGACTGTTGAGTCATCTCACTGGCTGATTAAAATAACGACAGAGTGTTTCACTCTCACTTTCTACAGCGATGCAAAGTTCAGGTCGCCGCTGTTTCTCTCTCTCTCTCTCTCTCTCTCTCTCTCTCTCTCTCTCTCTCTCTCTCTCTCTCTCTCTCTCTCTCTGTCGGCCTGATTTATCCTCTAATGACTGACTGTAGTCGTCCGGCTCCATCAGCTCCCAGAGAGTGCTGGGGATTCCAGCCGGGTCTTGTGGTCGCTCCTCTCACCCGGCGCCATCCATGGTTTAGCCCCCCCCCCCAACCCCCCCCCCCCTCTCTCCCCATCTTTCTCTCACTCTCTGTCTCTCTGTCTCTCTTTCTCTCTTTCTCCCTTTCTCTCTCTCTATCACTCTCTCTTTCTCACTCACTCTCTGTGCCTTGCCCTTTCTCTCTGTATCTCTCTCTCTTGCTCTATCTATGTCAGAGACCGCACAGTGATGCCACAGGGAGGGCAGGCGCTGGAGTTCCCTGCATTGCAGGTATCGGCAGAGAATGGGGTCTGGCAGGAGGGGGGAGGGTTACTGTCCTTTTCCACCCCCAGCTTGGGGCAGTTTAGCCTGGCATGTGGCAAGGCTCTGTACATAGCATGCATGAAGGTCAAAACTTCAGGTCCCTGCAGGACGTCAGGCAGCATCAGTGGCAGGGGGTGCTGGGTGATGGCAGCACTGCTAGCTTTAGGTGGAGGGTTTTTACAAACAGCCACTGCCTAAGAGGTCAGGGGACCTACAGTGGAGGATAGCGCATGGGGTGTTGGCAACGAATCGGTTCCTGGCTCGGGTGGATCCAGGGGTGGGTGATGGGTGCCCCTTTTGCGGAGTATCTGAGACTGTAACCCATGTTTTCCTAGAGTGTCAAAGGATTAATAGGGTGTTGGGGTTCCTAAAAGGGTTGTGTGTGAAGCTGGGGGTGATGTTCTGTGTGGAGAGTTTCATCCTTGGCCAAACATATTCATTAAGTAACAAGGTTGTGAGCGTTTTACTGAACTTTGTTTACGGGCAGGCTAAGTTAGCCATTTGGCTGACCCGTAGGAATAGGATCAAGGGCGTTGGTCCTACGGAATCGGTGCCTATGTTGAGGGGTATGATTTCTGCACGCCTTAGATTAGAGTTCATGTATTTCTCACTGAGACATAATGTTGATGCGTTCGTGAATGCTTGGGGATTGGGGAATGCAATGTGTACTGTGGGGGAGAAGGGGCTGAACATATGCATTTGAAGGTCAAGTGGGTTTTATGTGCTGAAGGAGTTTTTGGGGTGTGTGTGCGTGTGTGTGTGTGTGTGTGCGTGTGCGTGTGTGTGTGTGTGAGTGTGTGGGTGTGTGTGTGTGTGTGTGCGGGTGAGTGTGTGGGTGTGTGTGTTGTTTTTATGAAGATGCCGTGAGTTTGTTGTGTCTCTACTGACTATTTTTAGTTGACATGTTTAATAAAGAACATCAAAAGTCAAAGTCTCTCTCTCTCTCTCTCTCTCT
>NC_140169.1:164649695-164848177 GCF_963971535.1 Notolepis coatsorum | reverse complement strand
AGTCCCCAGTTCCTCCCTGTTTCCCAGCCCGCCTCCGCGGGCCTCAGTCCCCTCTGTTCCCTAGTTCTCCCCTTTCTAGTTCCACCTAGTTCCTGTTCCCTAGTTCTCCCCTTTCTAGTTCCACCTAGTTCCTGTTCCCTAGTTCTCCCCTTTCTAGTTCCACCTAGTTCCTGGTCCCAAGTTCTCCCCTTCTAGTTCCACCTAGTTCCTGTTCCCTAGTTCTCCCCTTTCTAGTTCCACCTAGTTCCTGGTCCCAAGTTCTCCCCTTCTAGTTCCACCTAGTTCTTTGTCCCTAGTTCCCCTAGTCCCCGTTTCTCCTGTTCCCTAGCTCTCCTAGTCCCTAGTCCTCTCTCCCTAGTTCTCCTTGTCCCTGGTTTACCTAGTCTCTAGTTCCTCTGTCCCAAGGCGTTCCCTTAACCTCCCCTTAGGCGTTCCCTTACTTTCCCTTAGTGTTCCCTTTTCCTGCCCGCCTCTTAAAGGCACCTTTCCTTCCCCTCATATTATATTCCTGTATTTGTGATTCTCCCTTAAAGGGACAGTGCCCTTTTCCCTGTATTTCCCTGTTGTTCAATAAATATCTGTTTCTTGGCAAACCATCATACCTGTCTTGTGTTGTGCGATTGGGGTCGGTTACAAACCATAACAAAAACCCCCCAAAAAGTTCAGTGTGTCGGTGTTGGTGTGTCTGTCCATAGAAAATCTCGCCAACAACTACAAGTCTGTGGTGGAACTTGGCATGTGGGCTGGCCAGGGATGTGAATTTGGGAATATTTTTCACATCTGTCAATTTTATTTGAATCTGAATTCCAATCTGACCAAACCTATCGAGACATTCATGATTGAGTATAAAGTTCAAATATTTTTATATATATAATATATATATATATATATATATATATATATATATATAATTATTTTCTTTCTTTCTTTTCTCTAGCTAGCGAGCTCTACCCAGCATGCCGTTCAGCGGTGTAACAGTTAAAGGCCCACTTGCAGGTTAAACCCTACTCTTCAATTATGGGTAGTTTATATCATTGGTATCTATTTTCATTATTTATTTATTTTCATTTGACGCCGGAAATTCCACTCAGAAAGGGTAAAAAATTTCCACACACGAATAACATGTATGGAGCCAATCAAAAAGCTTATCAGACGCTATCAGTGCTGTGATGTCACTGCAGGTAACTTTCCCCTACTTCTGATCCACTACAATGGAGTTTGACGAGTGCAGAAAGCTATTTCCTTGATCCAAATGGACGCCTTACAAGACGCAAATGGGTTTAATCGTCGGAGAGACTTTGATGGACCAGCTACAATTGGTTGAAACAAGGTAGTTATAAGGTTTTTAATGTCGTAAAAAAATAACTACATGTACCACTATGCAGCCTGTTGTTCACTACAGCAGCGCTATTGGTCTGTTAGGCTGTCGCCGTATGCCTTATCCCCGTCCGGGTCATAGTACCAAGCTGGCTATATGGCTCTGGCTAACATTAACGTTAGCATTATGTCTACTGTCGTGAACCATTTTAAATCAGGGCATGTACAATTGTTTGGGGAACGAGTAAAATGTGCTGGTCCTCTTCTCAGACCTGTGGGGCAAAGCACTGCACACGCATCATGCCGGCTAGCAAGCTACACGTCACGGCATGTTGATACGATAGTAGCCCCTCGGATAGCACTCGGTGCATCACAGTCACGAAAGGGGCTACCACGATAGCTAACTAACGTTAACGTTACAAGCTCAAACACCTTATAACTACTACTATTGTCGTGTCTATAAGTTCCCTGGCAGAATACTTTGTTTGTGAGGACAAAGGTATACAAAGAGGAGAGAACCATTTTAAATCGGGGCATGTTAGGAGTTTCGAGAATGCTATGCTGGCTAGCAAGCTAGCTAACTTAGCTACTAACGTTATATACGCAATATGTACAACGACACAATGATTTACATTAGTATTTACAAATATGGTAACGTGGTTGTGGCTTTTACAAATAGTGGTTAGCTTTAGAGATAAATGGCTATGATCACGGAGCACTAGTGTTAGGTGAAACAGAGACTAGCTCCTCGGCTAGTAGTAGTAACAAGAAGGCTTTGCTTCTGCCACTACCTGCCTGTGATTCTCAAGCCCCCTGCTGCCCTGTACCTGATGTGACGTCATCATTAAGATGACACGTGCACAATAAACCATGTGTAGAAGGGTGGATTATCCCTGCTTGTGGGAGTGGTCATACACAGACACTGGGTAGTAGGATACTATAGTATTGGACCTATATGTACCCCTGTCTTTGGCCCGGAACGTCGTTCTGGAGGGCTTGCAGTTGGAGTGGATGGGGCCCAGGATTTACTAACCTGGGGATTGGTACTCTGGTCTCCCTCGCCTTCCAAGGCAGTCAGCAGTAGCTACCCACACACCCTCACTCCCTCAGTACCTCCGACAGCCCTCCCACACCCAGTGACTGTCAGTTCAATAGTATTATTGGGCTTCCCTTTAAGCAGTACCCTTCCTTGACCACCTGTTTAGACCCTTCAAATGCTATTCTGTAAATGGGGTGTAAGGGTTAAATAATTATGCACAATATTTACCCAGAGAATAGAATAGCAAATGGAACTCAAAGAAACAGACACACACAATGATCCCGATTAGGTCTACTTTAGTGAAGCCTGGGCAGGTTATACATTACAACGTTAATTCTATGGCACCGGGTGCTCTAGTTATCAATGTAGGGGAAGCTCTTCCCACCATAGGCACCGAGTGCTCAATACATTAAACCACCCCGCTTGTACTGGGGGAACCCAGGCATAGAATGTAGACACATTGGGAATTCAAGACTCAAACAATCAAATAAACAAATAACAAAATAAACCAATAAATGTGGGCCCACGTTACCAAAGAAAACCTAACCTAAGCCGGCTTAAATTGTTTGGGGTACCCCTTAGACCATAGGTGTCAAACTCATGGCCCGCGGGCCAAATGTGGCCCGCCACGTCATTTTATGTGGCCCCCCAAGAGCTCAGGTTAAATTTTTTTTTTTTTTTTTTTTTACATTAATCTTGGGTTAAAAAATAGTGGCGTTAAAAGAATTGTGGGTTAATGCGTTAATAAAGCTTTAACTTTGACAGCCTTAGTTATTACACATTCTTACACATACATGTATGTTGAACATCTGAGGTATTGATGAAGTAACAAAGGAAAAAAGCCAAAAGCACTTACTCCTCAGACATTCTTTGACAATTTTATAGCCCAAAATACAAAAAAGATCCAGGCGGAATAGGTAACAAAGGGTTGAAGAAATATTGTCTGAACTGTCAGATGCAAACTGGCTGTGTGACATAACCGAGCATCTCGCTCAATTGAATAAGAAGCTGTAGGGACGCAAACAAGTCCCACCCAAAACTTGACCAATATAGTTGTGAACTGAGACAACCCTTATTTTGTTATTTTTGAGTACAGTTACAGTTGTGTGTTCATGCAGACACATAATAGCAATTTCATTATGAATTGAAAATGGTGGACCCTGATGTAAACAAGTCGAAAGTCTTTCTCTGGTCTGCATCCCCTTAACAATTGTGTGTATTGAGCTGTACTGTACTGTACCCATTCTGCAATCTGTTAATTAAAGTTAATTAAACTATCTTCCATTAGTTGGATGTATGGCCTCTGCAAGGTTGTGTGCAGCCATTTGTTTTTGTAACATCTGTCCCACGTGTTCTTTGCAGCTCAGTTGTTAGTTCTGCCCCTCTTGACTGTGACAAAAGGTTTTGAACAAACTTAATGTCATAGCTTGTATTTGATGATCTTCTTCTTTGTTATTTACTTGAATGGTTTGATCATTGATTAATGGAGTAATATGGGGTTCTGATAAACTAAAATTATTTGTTAAAATAACACAAGCTAACATATATTTTTACATCTATGCAAATGCATATGCAATATGTATAACTTGAATAAGTAATAAATACAGAAACAACATGTTTAACAATATGTAAATGAGTAGCTACATTTATTTTACATTACATTAACATTTATACGGTCTTTGGTCCTTTGAGGGCAACCATAATGCTGATGTGGCCCTCTGTGAAAATGAGTTTGACACCCCTGCCTTAGACACTGGTTGTTAGCGTTCACTTCAATGGACGTTGCTGTTGATACACGTGGTACTGTTAGTACTTAGCCAAGATGGCGGACCCACTCTTGTCACCGCTCGTCCGGGTGACAAGATGGCGTCGGCGATCCCGCGAGCACAGCCAGCAGGCCGGGCGAACAGCAGGCAGTGGTTAGCTGGCGGAGCTTGCTGTATGGCGTCCTCTGCTGGTGGGAAGAGGGGTCCTCTGCCCCGTCTGGGAAATGTCCACCGCTGCTGTTGCTGGCTTGCTTCTGTCGCGCGTGCGGCTACCTTAAACACAGCTAAGCTTTGGGTCTCGGTGCACCCTCCTGCTATTCGGTTACACTGCTAACGCAACGTGGCTGGCTATACCACCGGTCTCTTCAGTGCCTCGCGCCCGGTAGTCTACTCAAGTCAGACGGAGCCGTTAGCGGCATACTACTATACCGCACACAGTAACTACTATAACCCGATAACGTTAGACGTTAGTCTCGTTAGCTCTAGAGGGTCCTACTAATCACCCCAAAGTACAGAGAATACCAGAAGATACCCCAAAATACCCCAAAGTATACCCCAAAGTACCAGAAAATACCAGAAAATACCCCAAAATACCCCAAAGTATACCCCAAAATACTAGAAAAGACCACAGAATACCCCGAAATACCCCAAAGTATACCCCAAAGTACCAGAAAATACCCCAAAATACCCCAAAGTATACCCCAAAGTACCAGAAAATACCCCAAAATACCCCAAGGTACCCCAAAGTATACCCCAAAATACCAGAAAATACCCCAAAGTACCCCAAAATACCCCAAACTATACCCCAAAATACCCCAAAGTACCCCCCAAAAAAAAAAAAAAAATTGCACATTTTGTGTAATAGTGTAATAGTGTGTAATAGTGTGTAATAGTGTGTAATAGTGCAATACTGTAATAGTGTGTAATAATGTAATAGTGTAATAGTGTGTAATAGTGTGTAATAGTGTAATAGTGTGTAATAGTGTAATAGTGTGCTAGTGTAATAGTGTAATAGTGTGCTAGTGTGTAATAGTGTAATAGTGTGTAATAGTGTAATAGTGTGCTAGTGTAATAGTGTAATAGTGTGTATTAGTGTAATAGTGTGTAATAGTGTAATAGTGTGTAATAGTGTAATTTTGTGTAATAGTGTGTAATAGTGTAATAGTGTAATAGTGTGATAGTGTGTAATAGTGTAATAGTGTGTAATAGTGTAATAGTGTAATAGTGTAATAGTGTGTAATAGTGTAATACTGTAATAGTGTGTAATAGTGTAATAGTGTGTAATAGTGTAATAGTGTAATAGTGTGTAATAGTGTAATAGTGTAATAGTGTAATAGTGTGTAATAGTGTAATAGTGTGCTAGTGTAATAGTGTAATAGTGTGTAGTAGTGTAATAGTGTAATAGTGTGTAATAGTGTAATAGTGTGCTAGTGTAATAGTGTGCTAGTGTAATAGTGTAATAGTGTGTAATAGTGTAATAGACACTATTACACACTATTACACTATTACACACTATTACACTATTACACACGATTACACAAAATTACACACTATTACACTATTACACTAGCACACTATTACACTATTACACACTATTACACTTTTACACTATTACACACTATTACACTATTACACTATTACACACTATTACACTATTACACACTATTACACTATTACACTATTACACTAGCACACTATTACACGTTTACACACTATTACACACTATTACACTATTACACTATTACACACTATTACACCATTACACTATTACACTATTACACACTAGCACACTATTACACTATTACACTATTACACACTATTACACTATTACACTATTACACACTAGCACACTATTACACTATTACACACTATTACACTATTACACACTATTACACTATTACACTAGCACACTATTACACTATTACGCACTATTACACTATTACACTATTACACACTAGCACACTATTACACTATTACACTAGCACACTATTACACTATTACACACTATTACACACTATTACACTAGCACACTATTACACTATTACACACTATTACACTATTACACACTATTACATACTATTACACTATTACACTATTACACACTATTACACGATTACACACTATTACATACTATTACACTATTACACTATTACACACGGTTTTACGCACGGTGGTGTAGTGGTTAAAGGGGAACTCCAACATTTTGGGAAATTAGCTTATTTAACATCTTCCCTGGAGTTAGACAAGAAGATACATACCTTTTTTGTCTCTGTGCGTGCATTTTAGCTTTGGGAATAGACGCTCCGTTAGCATAGCTTAGCTTCATCACTGGAAGTGAGGCAGGACAGTAGCCTTACAGTGCCTTACAGTGTATTGCAAGGTCCGACATTGACCAAATTTGATATGCATGACCTTGGTGGGCTCTAGGTCAACTCCTGAAAAGGGTGTCAATGTCAGACCTTGCAATCAAAAGTTAGGGGGCGCACTGAAATTATGGCAAGGGTTATTAGCCCCCTAACTTTTGATTGCAAAGTCTGACATTGACCCCCTTTTCAGGAGTTGACCTAGAGCCCACCAAGGTCATGCATATCAAGTTTGGTCAATGTCAGACCTTGCAATACACTGTAAGGCACTGTAAGGCTACTGTCCTGCCTCACTTCCAGTGATGAAGCTAAGCTATGCTAACGGAGCGTCTATTCCCAAAGCTAAAATGCACGCACAGAGACAAAAAAGGTATGTATCTTCTTGTCTAACTCCAGGGAAGATGTTAAATAAGCTAATTTCCCAAAATGTTGGAGTTCCCCTTTACTGTCGCCTCACAGCAAGAAGGTCCAGGGTTCGATTCCCGCTTGGGGACCAGGTTTCCATGATGCCAGGTACCCAGGTGGGGTATCTCCCAGGCCTTTCTGTGTGGAGTTTGCATGTTCTCCCCGTGCTTGCAAGGGTTTCCCCCCTGATAAGATAAACCCAATGGAAAAACATGCACAACAACAGATCGCTAACGCTGTGGCGTCCTTGACGAAGACGGACAGGAGCACTTGGATTGGTCCCCTGGCGCGGCTCACGTTGACGCCTGTCTGCTCCCGGCTGCCCTTGGGGGGGAAGGACGACGGGATGGGTTAATCGCAGAGACGAATCGCATCGGCGATTCTAAAGAGACAATGCATGCGTGTGTGTTCCGGTGTGTGTGCTAAAAAAAAAACTAACCGCTGTGTGTACCACTAAAACATTGAGTGTCGTTGCATGCCGAATAAAGACCTCTGCAACAGGTCCTGCATTATTACACTATTACACACTATTACACAAAATTACACTATTACACTATTACACACTATTACACTATTACACTATTACACTAGCACACTATTACACTATTACACACTATTACACTATTACACTACTACACACTATTACACTATTACACTATTACACTAGCACACTATTACACTATTACACACTATTACACTATTACACTATTACACACTATTACACTATTACACACTATTACACTATTACACACTATTACACTATTACACACTATTACACTATTACACTATTACACACTATTACACTATTACACACTATTACACTATTACACAAAATGTGCACATTTTTGTTTTTCATTTTGGGATATGTTGGGGTACTTTGGGGTATTTTGGGGTACTGTGGGGTATTTTGGGGTATTTTGGGGTACTTTGGGGTATTTTCTGGTATTTTGGGGTATACTTTGGGGTATTTTGGGGTATTTTGGTTTTTTTTTCTGGTACTTTGGGGTATACTTTGGGGTATTTTATGGTATTTTGGGGTATTTTCTGGTATTTTCTGGTACTTTGGGGTATACATTGGGGTATTTTCTGGTATTTTCTGGTATTTTGGGGTATACTTTGGGGTATTTTGGGGTATTTTGGGGTATTTTCTGGTATTTTCTGGTATTTTGGGGTATATTTTGGGGTATTTTAGGGTATTTTGGGTTATTTTGGGGTATTTTCTGGTATTTTCTGGTACTTTGGGGTATACTTTGGGGTATTTTAGGGTATTTTGGGGTATTTTCTAGTATTTTCTGGTATTTTGGGGTATACTTTAGGGTATTTTGAGGTATTTTGGGGTATTTTCTGGTACTTTGGGGTATACTTTGGGGTATTTTGGGGTATTTTCTGGTACTTTGGGGTATACTTTGGGGTATTTTAGGGTATTTTGGGGTATTTTGGGGTATTTTCTGGTATTTTCTGGTATTTTCTGGTACTTTGGGGTGATTAGTAGGACCCGCTCTAGACGTTAGTCCTTGGGTTCGGTTTCTCTTACTCACACACTATCGCTGATACTTCTAGGATAACCCGTCATTAGCAAGTATGTCTCATCACCCGTCGCTCGCTCCGACGGGGCTCTCCTTCGTTAACTTCTTCAACAGGGCTATTCCAAAGCACACGCCCGCTGTGGCTGCGACCGTTCACGGCCAAGTCCAACGCCGAAGAGAACTTCCTGCTCCCCTCACCTCCAGGTAATTCCCTCTTCCTCGTTGCTTGCTTCTCTCCACTGCTCCACCTGCCACCACTGCTGTTCCGCCCCCTGCTGGCAACCTCCACTGGTCCCACTCAAGGACCGCTCCAGAAAGGGAAAAAGGGCTCAATGTCATTGCTAGTAATCCACACTGCATCTGGAGAAGAGTAGCACCTCACCTCGTCGTTAGACTGGGCGAGCTATCCAACGGAACACTGTTAGGCTATCCAAAGGAACACTGTAAATCACACGTTATACACACACAGGGAAAGTAACAGTTAGTTAGCACTACTGAATACTTTGTAGAATATTCAGGCTGCTACACATGGATTAAAATATCCACGTGCGTGGTGGTTGTGGTTGGGCGGACAAAATGTTTGATAAAAATGCTAAAACTGGGTCAATTTCGATAATCTTTTTTCCCTCTTCATGAAAGTCACCGTTGGCCTAGTCACATTGTTTATTGAACAAAAATACAACATGCAAGTGGGCCTTTAATACGGTCCCCTCTCAATACACTACCTAGTGTAGATGCCGGTAAAACAAGTGAAAACGATATTTGATATCAAATTCAACGACTATTCAAACATTTGAAAACCAATGCCCATCATCCCATTTCTGTATGAACACACAGCTGTCACGTCCTCGCCATGAGACCGGGCTCCAGATAAGCGATTGAAGTAATGTATACTGTATATAATTGATGTCCCCTCATTTGCAAAATAAGGTTAGCCTGGCTGTAGATGAGGACTCTCACAGCATTTAATATTCCTTCAGCCGTGTGTTGCATTGTCAGGTCCTTATGTGAGGCCAGATGATCAGCGTTGTGGCGTTCCAACACACACAGAAACACAGCCTCAGTTCCTACGCCCACTGGAGCCTTTCATCTCTGCTGGAGATGGAACGGAGCCGAGGATATATGATCCTCTCTGTATGCAAACAGCGGCTCCCCTCGCAGAGCACTCAAGGCTTGTTTTTTTTTCAGATTCAGATTCAGATAATTTTATTGTCACGTCGTCCTCGACCATAGCAGCATCCAATATAATATAAATAAAATAAAAATTGCATAGAATAAAAATGTTATAAGATCAAATAACAGACTATATACAGTTCTAAATAAGTGTGCAGTGCAGATAACAGGATGTAGATATTATACTATATCAAATTTAAATAACAAAAATGCTATGTACAGTTCCAACGGGAAAAGTGTGTTATGTGATGTGCAATAATTAGCTGTGGGTAAAATGCAATGTGCAATACAGTTTAGCAGCAGCAACAAATAACAAATATACACCTGAGTAGGTACAAGTTAAAGAGACATTCCACCAAAGATACCACCACTGTCTCGTCTATTCTGTAGGTAACACTTTAAAGTGACTATTAGATGTAGGCCTGTGTTTCTGGGGGATTTCTAGCGTATTTCTATACACGTTTTTTAGTTTGTTTGTGTTGTTGTGTGTTTAGGATTCAGACGATGTATGTTTTATTTTTTTTTAGACACCTATACACCTGTTGACCAGAAGGGGATGATGGCAAGCAAGCACTTTTCTTTTTTAATTTATTTGATTGTACACATGGCAGCTCTAACTAGAAAGGAGCGCTCAGTGGAGAGCAAATCTCCACCAGGCAGCAGCCACACATTTTCTTCTCTCTCTCTAACAGAGCAAACAAACAGCAAATGGGGATCCTTTGCTAATAAACAAATAAACATGTCTATATTTGTTTAACATTTTTGAGCAGCCAATGGCTGATGTTCTGTGCCGATATTCAATATGTTCAAATTAGAATTTCGTTTTTTTTTGTACTTGATTATTTAAATAATAGGCAGATTACCCAGCTGTTAACAGACTGTTATGCTACCTGGCTAGCTACAGAGCTCTACCCAGCATGCCGTTTACCGGTGTAACAGTTAAGGCCCCCTTTCGATACACAGTTGTTGTTGCAGGTAAAACACGGGAAACTTTATTTTTTTTGCCAAAACGATATTCGCATAAATGGTTCCATACAATGAATGATTAGTTAAGAATTTAAGATACCATATTCCTTTACTGATCCCCTTGGGGAAATTCAGGAATTTGAATTTTTTTCTACTGACAATTGTAATAAATAAATAAATATGGTATACATTTTTTAAGTAAATAGTAAATCCTAAATGCAGAATAGAGTGAACTGAGATCTGCAGTTTTCAACAGCTAGAGCTGATGGACTTAATATCCCATGAAGTGGAGAGAAAAACAACTCTTAGGGTGTTTTCACACCTGTAGTTCGTTTGCTTTGTTCCGATTCAGGGAGACACAGGGACTATAATGATACAATGTTGCACTTGTCCTTTAGTTCGTTTGTGTTCACACGGCTGTGTTAACAGCGGACGAAAACAAACACACACGCGAGCAAACTGTCACTCATTGGTCAGATTGAATCTGACCATCTGACCAAACTCATTGGTCAGTAACCCTGAATCTGACTCGAGCCTGACAAATGACCGCGGGCAAAGAGAGAGGGAGAGAAAGAGAGAGAGTCGGCGAGAGAGAGAGAGTAGAGAGAGTCGGTGAGAGAGGGAGAGAGATACGGTGAGAGAGAGAGAGAGAGAGAGAGAGAGAGAGAGAGAGAGAGAGAGAGAGAGAGAGAGAGAGAGAGAGAGAGAGAGAGAGAGAGAGAGAGAGAGAGAGAGAGAGAGAGAGAGAGAGAGAGAGAGAGAGGGGGGGGGGGGGGGAGAAAGAGAGAGAGGAGGCGTTGTCCCGCACGGTGCTGCTGTTGCAGCGTCACTACAGACCCCGGCTCTCTCTGCTGCGCTGCGGCGGGGACACAGCTGACTGACACCCGGCAACACAAACACCATTTCAGGGTCTGCTCTGCTTGTTGTATCTCCGCTGTAAGCAGCAGCAGCAGCAGCGCGACACTGTTCGACAGACCTTTCAAAGCCCCTTTCCCTCATTCGGTCACTAAACTTTCTGTACACTTCAGTGTTCTTGTGCGCCGTGTTCTCCAGCATCTGACGAATGTGATCGTCTGCCCAAATATCAACGAGGCAGTGTACCTCATTGCTGCTGATTGATTGATTGATTGAAAACTTTATTAACAGATTGCAGAATGGGTACAGTACAGTACAGCTCAATACATACAATTGTTAAGGGGATGCAGACCAGAGAAAGACTTTCGTCTTGTTTACATCAGGGTCCCCCATTTTCAATTCATCGTATCTCCACGTTGACCCACGACTCATTATTATTATTATTATTATTATTATTATTATTATTATTATTATTATTATTATTATTATTATTATTATTATTATTATTATTATTATTATTATTATTATTATTATTATTATTATTATTATTATTATTATTATTATTATTATTATTATTATTATTATTATTATTATTATTATTATTATTGTGTCGGTTTGTTAAGTCGATTGCATTCTCACAGCGTACCAGTCGTGTCGGGTTCGTTTGGAAGTGCGCCGAGACCACCCTCTCCAGGTGGTCTCGGCCCGCTTGTTTTGTTCCGCAACAGAATGTGATTGCTGTGTTCATATATGCCCAACTGAACCGAAATAGGGGGTAACCGCTCCAGGTTTCGGAACAACAGCTCCAAACGAGCCAGGTGTGAAAACGCCCTTAGTCTTAGTCTTTAATCTGCCAAATATGGCATTTCGATCGAAATTCCATTCTGGAAAGTGTCAACATGTAGTCAATGGCCTGTACTGCACATGGGAGGTCTACATAAACACATCAAATATGATCATCATTTGATTTGAAAGTATTCCCACTGTTCATATTAAACGATCCGTTAACGGGCTCTCAAGTCTTTCATCGCTGGTGAGTTCCCGCTAGCAGTTATGTTGGTGGCCGATAAGATTCAAATGTGCCACCAGCCAAATGTAAAATTGAACGGCCGTATCATGAGAATGCGTATAAAATAGATACACAAACTCCTTCTTCGTACGTCTCTAGATCATAGCTGTTATCTCTGAAATACAACTCTGTTATTGTGCTTCCCTCCATAAACACCCTCCCCCCCTCCCGGTCACACATCCCACGCCTCCAGTCGACAAGCTTCTCCTTCCTGAGAACATGGGAAGAACGTGGGGGCGACGGTGGCTCAGGAGGTAGAGAGCGGTTGTCTGGTAATCCGGAGGTTTGATTTCCGTGCAGCGTGTCGAAGTGTCCTTGAGCAAGACACTTAACCCCCTAACTGCTCCCGATGAGCGGGTCGACACCTTTCATGGTCGCCTCCGCCATGTGTTAGTGAACCTGGTGAATGTGAGGCACAAATTGTAAAGAGCTTTGGATAAAAGCTGCTATATAAATGCACCATTTATTTATTTTTAATTTACATGCAAACTCGAAGACTCCTGTGTTTGAATCCAGGATCTTGTTGCTGTTAGCGACAGTGCTAACCAATGTGCCACTCCACAGTGACCCTATAGACGCCCCTGTGTGTCTTATTTGTGTGTCTTATTAAGTGTGTAGCCATAGGCGTACATGTAATGTAGGTTCAGGGAGGGTCGCAGGGGACATGTCCCCCTCAATATTGAGAAGAGGTAAATCTGTCCCCCTCAAAAAATGTGTGCTGTCAGGCGATTAAAAAAATGTATCTAATTAATTACAGGATTTGTAATTAATTAATCTAATGATTCGCATTTTAATCGCATAACCATTTTAGGCCTGATATTCTATATTCATTTCTATTCATATTTCAAATGGCATGTGTCCAGATGGCAGAATTCAGTAGCCTACTGTATCTACAAAACCTTCTGTTTAATCATCTTCCATTTATTCATTTGCTTAGATTTTTCAGGTCTGGTCAATTTGAGCATAGTGTTATTCACAGTCAAAGATAAAAAAAAGATGTATTGATATTCTCATTTGGTTCATTACAATTTACTCAAGCCTAGTAACAGACACAGTATTTCTGACACTGGGAATACATTCCCTGAGATCCATAGATGTCCCTAGAATCAGATACCAAGAACATGCAAATGGTCCATATAAAAAAAAAGTCTGTAAATGTGTATTCTACGTTCTTATGGAATGAATGAGATAAAAAAATAATAATACATTTTTATTTATTTTACATTTTTTTTAGTTAATTTTCATAACGTGATAATTTGCTGTGTAATTAATTAATCAATCTAATTAACGCGATAAACTGACAGCCCTACAAAAAATATAGCTAATATGAAAGATAACCCCCTCCCCAAAAGAGGTAAAAATAAGGGGGTCAAAACATTTATATATCCTTCTTACCTGTAACTATAGAATACATATTTGAAAGCGATACAGAGAGCCTTACTGCATTGAATTGAATTGAATTGAATTGAAAACCTTTATTTATCCCTGAGGGGAGATTCAGATGTCCATTACACTACAGCATAACAGCATAACAGCAATTAAAAACAGCACTTTAAAAAACACAGTTAGTATTAGAAAAACAAGATGGACAAGTACACAGGGATAAAATAGTTAAAAAAGGACTAAAATAGAGCTAAAAGTGGTGAAAAAGAAAAGAAAAGAAACAAGTCCAATCATGATCTTAAATAGTTAAATTAATTTGTTACAGTCCACAACCCAGCTCCTCCAGTTCACAGCAGTTAGCCCGTCCTGGCCCTGCCTGGTTGTGGAGCCTGATTGCCACCGGCACAAAGGACTGCCCAAAGCGCTTTGTGGTATGTCGGGGGGGGGGGGGATACGTCTGTGGCTAAATGTGGACCGCATTGCGGTCAGCTCATCATAGAGGGGGTGGCAGGGGTTCTCGAGGATAGCATACAGCTTTCTCCTCGTCCTCCCCTCTGCCACCACCTCCAGACTGTCCAGGTCCGCTCCCACCACAGAGCTTGCTTTTTTGACCAGTTTGTTTATTTTGTCTGTGTTGGTGTTGCCCCCCCCAGCATACCACAGCAAAGAAGAGGGCACCAGCAACCACAGACTGGTAGAACATCTGTAGCAGTTTGCTGCAGACATTAAAAGACCTGAGCCCTCTCAGGAAGAACAGCCTGCTCTGTCCCTTCCTGTAGAGGGCCTCGGTGTTGTCCCTCCAGTCCAGTTTGTTGTTCATGAGAACACCCAGGAATTTGTAGTTCTCCACCCTTTCCACCTCCACCCCCTGGATGATGATGGGAGTTGGGGGCTTCCTCCTGCTCCGCCGATGGTCCACCACCATCTCCTTCGTCTTGCTGATGTTGAGCTGTAGGTGGTTTTCCTTGCTCCACTCTGTGAAGCTCTCCACCACAGCTCTGTACTCCTCCTCATTGTCGTTGGTGATGTATCCAACAATGGAGGAGTCATCAGAAAACTTTTGGAGATGGCAGTTCCCGGAGCTGAAGCGGAAGTCTGAGGTGTACAGGGTGAATAAAAAGGGTGCCAATACAGTTCCCTGGTATCCAGTGTTGCAGATCAGCACGTCGGAGTGGCACCCCTGCAGTTTGACAGACTGTGGTCTGCCAGCAGTGGCGGACTGGCCATCGGGACGTTCAGGACGAATCCCGATGGGCCGGAACCAAAGTGGGCTGGTCAAAAAAAAAAAAAAAAAATGTTTTCCTTTTTTTTTTGGGCCAGTGTGTGGGCCAGTGTGTGGGCCACTAATGTGGGCCGGTGTGTGGGCCAGTGTGTGGGCCAGTGTGTGGGCCAGTGTGTGAGTCGGTGTGTGGGCCACTAATGTGGGCCAGTGTGTGGGCCGGTGTGTGGGCCAGTATGTGGGCCGGTGTGTGGGCCGGTGTGGGCCAGTATGTGGGCCAGTATGTGGGCCAGTATGTGGGCCGGTGTGTGGGCCGGTGTCTGGGCCAGTATGTGGGCCAGTGTGTGGGCCGGTGTGTGGGCCAGTGTGTGGGCCAGTGTATGGGCCAGTGTGTGGGCCACTAATGTGGGCCAGTGTGTGGGCCGGTGTGTGGGCCGGTGTAGTGTGTGGGCCGGTGTAGTGTATGGGCCAGTGTGTGGGCCCTATGTGGGCCGTATGTGGGACGGTGTGTGGGCCATTATGTGGGCCGGTGTGTGGGCCAGTGTGTGGGCCGGCAATAAAACAATAAACAAGTTGCATAAACGAAATCAGATAAAAAATTATCACAGTTCTGGTTTGCCTTAAGATGCAGTTTAAGATGGGTCTTGAACATGGAGTATGTAAGGCACTCTCTAATCACAACTGGTAGACTATTCCAGTAGTTACCACCTTTAACAGAGAACACAGTTTTTGCAAAGGTAGTATACCGAAAAGGCACCTTACAGTCCCCTCTACTGATGGCCCTAGTGGTAATGCCAGTGTCTGCTTTCTGTTGGATGAACTCATTCAATGGGGGAGGGGCAAGTCCATGCAGAACCTTATACATGAAGCAAGTATATTTGAAAACTTGGAAATTCTCGAAACTTAGCATGTTATGTTTTTCTAAAACATTACAGTGATGAAATGAAATTGGTTTCCTATCAAATACTTTTATGGCTTTTTTGTAGAGTAATTCTATTGGTGTAAGAGTAGTGACATATGAAAGAGACCAGTTGATAAAACAGTACTCGATGTGTGATAAAATCATTGAATGCAGAAACATCCTTGCAGAATTAACTGGCAGGCAGGGCCTGATCTGCCTGAAGTTTTCGATGTTAAACTTGACTGTGTTTGTCACTTTCTTCACATGACTTTTTGAAGGTCAATGTAGAGTCCAATGTGACCCCAAGATACTTGAATTAGTGTACAATGTCCAGCTCCGCCTCTCCCAGAAACACATTAGAGTGAGTGACCTCTACTGGTGACTTTGTGAACATCATACACACTGTTTTCTTGGTGTTAAGTGAAAGACATGCTTTTGTTAGCCAGTCTTGAATGAGACATGAGACATCAGTGAATGAGATTAACGTTTCCTCCCAACCGTGAGTAGGCCTAGAAGCGCAGAAATGGAGAACGCAAAAAAAAGAAAGGGTGGAGCTGAAAAAGCTAGAATTAAAAAACTAAAATTGCTAGTAAAAGACGCAGAACAATGTTCTAAAATTACAGACATGTTTAGTAGAGGAAGGGCTGGCGTTAGAGTAGCTGCTGCTGCTAATGATGATGAAGTTCAAGTGGAAGGAACCAACAGTAACATGACAGGTGCGTGCAGTAGCCTATGCATATTCTACTGTTGGTGTCTGCTGGTTCAGGAGGGCTAGCTAGCCTATACTAGCTCTTGCAGTGATTTCAGTCATTCTATTACAAGACAATGTGCTTTCCGTATTCCTGATTCCTTACAGCACGTGGACGTAAATAGTCGTGACTCGTGACGTTTTTTCTCTGACTAAAAGTTTAGTTAGCAATGTTAGGACTGACTAGTGCCCACCACAGCATCAGAAGCTAAAGTGCTAACCTAGAGAGCCAATCAGAACCTAGGACGGGCTGCAAATTAATCGGCTACTAATATTATAATAGTAAATACTCAAATAAAATACTATTATGTTCCCTTCCAGATTTTCATGTTGATATAATATTGGTAATCTAATTGATTGAATTGATTAGTTGCCATTTTACATGCTTAAATAAGATGTACCTTAGAATTCCCAACTGTATTCCGATCTGTATATGATTAGTCTCATCTACATGTTTGTAAATAACCACAGCTAACTAGCTTAAGCTAACAACTAGGTCAACTACTACCCCGTAGTTAAACAAATGTGATTGCATATAACAGCTAACTGCTACAGCTAAGTTGGTAGTTAGCCTATTCCATTAATTTTGAATGTATTTATGAAGGTTGTTGATGGTGGTTGGCGCTGAATAGCAGACATGATTCCGTCAGTCTGCCACAGGGCAGCTGTGTTTGCTGATGCTGCTCACGACCACCAGTAGCGTATGACTGTGTGAGTGTGAATGCTTGATGGTTTCTGTGAAGCGCTTTGTGGAACAATGCTGATATACAGTTAAGAATGAGTAATTCGCTTTTGGTTTTTAAGAAAATGGTTTGTAAAGCTATTTTTTTAAACTACAAGGGTGAATAATACTGTTTTTTTTTGCTATTTTCTTTTAGAATACTGTTTTGGAGTCTTAATTTTTGTAATTTTTGTTAAGAATATAGGACAGGCATATATAAGCATTATGCTTCAGTCTGTACCTTTTCAGTCACTGTAAAATCAAATATTGTTAAATGATGGTGTATATTGTATTGTGTGAGATGATGACTGAATAAACTACTACTACTACTACTACTACTACTAGGGATGGGTACCTTTCACATTTGAACCGATACCGGTACCGGTACCTGTGAATCGATACCGCTACCCAACGGTACCTTTTTTCGGTACTTTAGTCTCAAGAAATTTAATTTACCTACCTCAGTCAAAAAAAAATAATCCAAACTTCAAATAACTACAATTTCGACAGTTTTCGGCTTGTCATTGCTCCGACTGCTTTGTTGTTGAATCAAGTCAAATCCTAGGTAAGCATATATTGTGCGTGTGAACGTTGACATGAAAAGAAAAAAGTTAAAAAAAAAGTTAAAAAAAAATAATAATAATAAAAAAAAAAAAAAAAAAAATGTATCTCACTTGATTCGATACTCGGTAGTACCGACGTGTTTCGGTTCGGTACCTCAAAAGTACCGAATTCGGTACCCATCCCTAACTACTACTACTACTACTTTGGGTGTTTTCAAAAGGCTGAAAAACGCTGTATGAATTCAAGCCATTATTATTGATTGCTGATGTTCTTCTTATGCAGTTGACTCTGAGGAAAGAGAGAGCGCCCAGTCCAGCACAGCTGACCCTGAGGGGAGAGGGAGCGCCCAGTCCAGCACAGCTGACCCTGAGGGGAGAGAGAGAGCCCAGTCCAGCACAGCTGACCCTGAGGGTAGAGAGAGAGCCCAGTCCAGACAGACAGACAGACAGACAGACAGACAGACAGACAGACAGACAGACAGACAGACAGACAGACAGACAGACAGACAGACAGACAGACAGACAGACAGACAGACAGACAGACAGACAGACAGACAGACAGACAGACACACACAGAGAGAGAGACAGAGAGAGAGAGAGACACAGAGAGAGAGACACAGAGAGAGGGAGAGACACAGAGAGAGAGAGACACACACACAGAGAGACACATACACAGAGAGAGAGAGAGAGAGAGAGAGAGAGAGAGAGAGAGAGAGAGAGAGAGAGAGAGAGAGAGAGAGAGAGAGAGAGAGAGAGAGAGAGAGAGAGAGAGAGAGAGAGAGAGAGAGAGAGAGAGAGAGAGAGATAGAGAGAGAGAGAGAAAACAGGCTCTTGGAATGGGTGTCTGGGAGGAAGTGGGGGGTCTTTCGATGTTGATTAAACGGCAAGCAACTAATGTCATGAGTGCCAAATTAAAGGACAATAAATCCAATCTAACTGAAATTGTGTAGCACAGACCTTTCTATGGATCAAAACCTCAATATTATTATGGTGTAGTTAATACTTCATGTATCCTTAATCCCTAGGCTAATGAGGCACTAAGATGTTAGAAAAAAAAAACGTAATGCCAATGACAGGAAGTAACGGTATATGTATGTGTGTGTGTGTGTGTGTGCGTGTGTGTGTGTGTGTGTGTGTGTGTGTGTGTGTGTGTGTGTGTGTGTGTGTGTGTGTGTGTGTGTGTGTGTGTGTGTGTGTGTGTGTGTGTGTGTGTGTGTGTGTGTGCACTGTGCATGAGTGTACATCTAGGGGCGGGGTGTAGATTTGGTCTCCCTGATGTTGACTCCTTAGCCACAGCCTTGGGTTGTTTAATACTGGACAAGTGTTTCATAACGGCCGTTGTGTGGGCCGGTTTCGGGGCCGGTGCGCGGGCCGGTGTGTGGGCTGGTGCGTCTGAATGTCCCGGGCTGAATTTGTGTCCCAGTCCACCACTGTCTGCCAGTGAGGTAGTTGAAGATCCATGCCACCAAGTCGTCCTCCACCCCCATCACTGACAGCTTCTCGGCTAGTAGTGGAGGGTGAATAGTGTTGAAGGCACTAGAAAAGTCAAAGAATTTTACCCTCACTGAGCTGCCCGGCTTCTCCAGATGTAGAAGATAGGCCTTGTGGACCATGTAGATTATGGCATCCTCCACACCGTGTTCTGCTGATATGCAAACTGCAGGGGGTCCGTAAAGTCTCTCACCTGTGGATTTAGGTGCTCCAGAACCAGCCTCTCAAAGACCTTCATGACCTGTGCCGTCAGAGCAACCGGCCTGTAGTCATTGAGAGTGGTGGGGCGTCCCTTCTTGGGCACAGGGACAATGAGGGATGTTTTCCACAGCCGGGGAACCTTCTTCAGTCTCAGTGAGAGGTTGAAGAGGTGTTGGAATGTGTCCGCCAGCTCCTCAGCGCACGCCTTCAGCACTCTGGGGTTGATGTTGTCTGGCCCTCTGGCTTTATTCACCTTGACCCTGGAGAACTGCCTTCTTACCCGATCCGTTGTGATGAAGGAGGGTGTTGAGTTGACTCCGGGTGTTTGGTCAGGGCTGGAGTTCTGGGGGTGGGGTTGGTGGGGGGGCAGGTGAGGAGGACGAGGGGACGGGCTGTTGTCATCAGAGGTAGGGAGGGGCCGAGGGGGGCTAGCAAGTGTGGGGTGTGTGGGGTGGAGGGGGGGGGGGCAAGCTAAGTCCATTATACACATAATATTTGTGTCAGCGGGTACCTTAATGTTGTCTTTTCCGTCACATAAATAAAGATAAAAACCTACGCCCTGGACCCATGGACCCATGATTAATCCATCCAGTGTGGTTCATAGCACACGGTCCAATTTGGCACCTGATCCCAGTTCAGGCAGGTCACTCTGTGTGTCACAGGGCCATCTGGACCCGTCACCCACAACACCTGATCCCAGAGCAGTCAGGTCACTCTGCGTGTCACAGGGCCATCTGGACCCGTCACCCACAACAGCGAACGGCAATTATGCAGAGAAGGATGCGCTTGGACCTGAGCCACCATGTGTATAGTATAGACCTGTTTGCTGCTTACAAACATACCATGTTCGAGCCAATCAGCAACACCAACTGAGTCACGTGACCACCCCGGACCTGCGCAAGCTGCTGCACCAAAAGAAGTACAACGGGGCTCTATGGAGAAACCATGACACTGACTAAAAGTTGTTTCAAACGAAAACGTCTGGATGTCATTTTGACAAAACAGCACGGCTGTGAGTGTGAGTCTTTCACCTTTTTCATATCTTAGCTTATAAATTGTAGTCTGCCCCATTGTTCTGACCAGGATTACATTCCTTTCCGCCCTGGTGATGCGCGCGCACACTGAGCCTGGCATATACGGCGAACAGGTCTATTTAGACCCCAGTCTTACAATCAAATAATTATAGATAAATAGATAACTATATGTCATTAAAATATATGTATATATATGATCTCCATGACATTAGGTGAATTGATATTGGAATCCTTTAAAACATCAATCCATAATATTCTAGACCATATCTATGTGGGTTACATTTACATAAAGGTCTGATCTTTAGATGGAAAATACACGATTTCTAACTGTCTGAACCCGTTCAAATAGCCTAGATCGGTTTTATTCCAGTGTTTACAAACATTATGAACGGAAACAAACCTTGTAATATACAGTGGCGTCGCATGGGTAAAATAACAGGGGAAGCCAAAAAAAAATAAAAAATTATTAAATATTTTTATTAATTTTTTATTTATTTATTTTTTAAGTCAAGCAGTCACCATGTACACTACAGTATGGCTCGGCGGCCAGTCAAGCTTTCTTTTTATTTATTTAACAGATTGCAGAATGGGTACAATACAGTACGGCTCAATACACACAATTGTATAAGGGGATGCAGACCAGAGAAAGACGTTTGTCTTTTTTACATCAGGGTCATTAATACTGCTGGAGCATTGGTTCATTTTTGGTCAGATTTTTCCTTGCACGATTTTGCGCGCCGCGTGGGAGCAAATTCGAGACACATATTCGGTTGCAAAAAGGTGTCCCATGGTCTCCTCTATGGTCGTGAATATTTCCACGCGGATCGGAATCACGGCGCGCCCGTGGGACACTTTTCCGTTTCGGCGAGTTTATTCCACACTTTCGGCTTTCCTTTTCTAAGCATTTTCGGGGCTACATGTGAATGAGTAAAGGTTGCGGGACGCCCAGATGTTTCCACGATAGAAAGCTTGCGTGGATCCCATAATAGGCTCACTTAATACAGCGTTTTTAAAATCACGCAACATTTTCAGGGTCGCGAGCCAACCTTTTCCCCTCGTTTTCGATGGTGGAAGTGATTTAAGAAAAGCTTCGGCATGCCGAGAGGTACCCGTGGATTTAATATCGCAAGGATCGGGGCAATATTCGGCCCGTGGGAGCAGTCACGGGTTAATACAATTTTCAGAGTGCAGAGGGGAGGTGTGCAGAGGGGATGCCAGACTAATTATTCTGCTCACAGCCCCGTTTTAAACTTTTAAGGTGTGGCAGTCAGCTCGAATCTGATTGGCTAGTATCGGTTTTGGACTCTACATACATGAGTCACATGGTTGGAGAAAGACACCTACCCCCTGCCTCTCCTCTAGCTGCAGTGAGCATAGTGAGTCTGACAGTGTGTTAGAGAGAGTGAGAAGGAGAAGAGGGAGACATTTAAAAAATAATATATATATAACACGGATGCACAGATGAAAAAGAATGTAAACTATATTAAAAAAAAATTATATATATATATATATATATTTTTTTCTTTTCATATTTCATATTGATATTAATTCATATTTTGATAGGGAGGCCTGGCTTCCGTTGGCTTCCATAAGGATTCGCCACTGGTGATATACAATGTACAGGTGATTAAACTAGATACTGTATCAAATATATAAATGAGTACTATTGAGTAGGGCTGTCCCCGACTAAGGATTTGGATGGTCGACTAGGATTGGCCAACATTTGCCGTTAGTCGACTATTGGTCGACAAAAAAAAAAAAAAAAAAAAAGTATAATATTTTTAACGTTTTTTTTTAATTTTTTTTGGCTGTGGGGGGTGCTTAATGTCTGAAGGAGTCGACAGAAGGCTTCTTGTCCTCTGCAAAAGCATGCAATTGGTCCACTGATGGATACATCTTGATATTTGTCTAGTCTAGTGTGTTCATTAGATGGGTGAAATCCTCTTTCAGTGCCTCTGTGCCTGTTTTCATAGGCAGTTAGCCTCTGGTATGCGTGCCATTAGCGTTAGCCACGCTTCTAGGCCTATTTTCTTTTGGAAAGAATGATAAAAAATTAAAATTAAAATTAATAAGTTTTTTTTTTATTTTTTTTTTGTATTATATTCGACTAAGAGGTTGGCCAGTCGACTACGGCCCCTTTCGACCGATTAGTCGACGAATCGATTAATAGGGGTCACTGAGTAATAGTGCTAATCAGATGTATGTACTGTACAGGGTTGTAGTATTAATATGTACAATGATACAGGTATAAAGACACTATGGTAGTAAGTTATACTGGCCAGCAGCACAACTAGTAAGAGTAGGTATGTTTTGTGTTTGTTTGTTTTGTGTATGGAGCTCTTTGGTTTTTGGCACTATATTTAAAGAGAGTTGTTCTGTATGACTGCATCCATTTGCAGGACAATACTCTGGGGAACCTGATTCAACAGATTTGGTGACATTATTTTGGATACGTACAGTGTTGTAGAGCTATTTCTGGAAGTGGGGGAGTGCACCTACTGTACTGTCTGACTATCAGAGTGAAGACGGTGAAGATTTGGTTTATTGTTTGAAAATACCCTCCACTTCACTCCTGGATTAGTGGACAATATCCAATGATAGGGAGGTCAAACATAGTATTAATATGTAATAATAATAATAATAATAATAATAATAATAATAATAATAATAATAATAATAATAATAATAATAATAATAATAATAATAATAATAACAAGACAGAGAGAACATTTTTAAATAAATAATAATACTAAAATATAGGTGTGTACAGGGCCCCGTTTCCCGTACCTGGCTAACTGAGTTAGCCGGATAATTTCCAGTATAGCCTGACTTAAGCCGGACCTTTCTGTTCCCCGACGCTCGATTGTCCAAATCACCATGACAACAGATCAAAAAGTTTGAGCCTGGTCGAGAGCAGGCTTAAGTTCAGTTAGCTGGATGAACCATGGCCACGCCCCCGCAAAGAAATGACAGCTCGCTTCCTGAAATGATTCTCACAGTCTAGGATCTGCATTATACCATTCTGAATTACGTTTTTGTGCTTCATTCTTCCAGAGGGGGCTTTTGAAATGTAAAATAGACCCAAAATGCTGATACTAAATTCACGTTGTCCTAAATAATGCACGTTATATATACCGTGGCGCTCGCTAGGTGCGATGTACACATTATGTGGTTATTTTAACAACACGCAGCATTGCAAATGTGAATCCTGCGGGGATATTTTTAATGATTGAAACCTATCGCTCGTTTGGCTCTGATTCCTTTCATATTCTCCGCTGTGGGAGCGCCTGGATTGTGTTTCATTCAAGCATAGAATTGAAGTGTCTATGCGTGGATTGTGGTTTTTGTGGATTATGAATTACGAGGAATCTGAGGATTGTTGAATTGTATCATCACTCACACGTTATTGTGATATTGTAACTGGGATTAATGCATTTGAGAATAAAGAGATAAAACTTCATTCAAAAGAAAAATATTCTAAACACGGGTCTCTTGTCCATTGATGGTCTTGGATACACAATGGATATATCCTGTCTGGCACAGTGGTCCAACGGCCAGCATTCACTCCTGGCAAGCCGGCGACCCGAGTTCTAGACCCCGTTTTTCCAATATGATTTTTTTGGAATATAATATTAATGATTATACGCAAAAGTAGCCTAGTTTTAAGTTAAAATATTATAAATCTACATGCATTGAGGATGTCATTCTTTATATAGCTCTCAACGTGCACCAAATTGAAGTATTTACATTTCAAAAAGAAAACTAGAAGAAGTGGGATTCGAACGCCGGTCGTCCGTGTGAAAGACAAAATGCTCGACCATCAGACCACGGTGGCAGACAAATGAAACATCAACCATACATCCATCAATGGATAAGAGAGCCGTATCCTTATTCTGAAACTGTTGAACTAATTATTTTCGCTAGCAAGATCTCATTTGATTATCCATTCCATGAACCTACTGCCAGCAGGGCACGTTTAAAGAAATATAATCTGATTGATTGATTGGGGTAATGAGGGACTTAAAATTTGCCTATAGATTATGCATTATGCATCAATCAATGCCGTTAGAAAATCAGGATCTCTGCCCTCGACACTTGCTGTCTTCTCAGCTGAGGCGGGCGCGCGCACTGATCCTGAGTATCAAGTCTGGTTCGAGTTAACGAGACTGAATCCACCTTCGAGGAACAGGAAAATCCCGGCTTCAAACATCGGGTTAATTGAATCTGGATAATGGGACTCTTGATCGACTTAGTTGAACCAGGTATGGTGAATAGGGCCCAAAGCCAGCAAGTATCGAGAGCAGAAATCCTGATTCTCTAACGGCATTGATTGATTAATTGATTTAAAACTTTATTAACAGATTGCAGTACGGCTCAATAGCCTCGCCGACAAGTTAAATGCATAATCTATAGGCAAATTTTAAGTCCCTCATTACCCCAATCAATCAGATTATATTTCTTTAAACTTGCCTGCTGGCGGTAGGTTTATGGAATGGTTAATCAAATGAGATCTTGCTAGCGAAAATAATTAGTTCAACTGTTATACAGAATAAGGATACGGCTCTTTTACCCATTGATTGATGTATGGTGGATATTTTAATTATCTGCACTGTGGTGTGACGGTTTATGGTTTTGACTTTCACGCAGACGGCCCGGGTTCGAATCCCACTTCTTCTATTCTTTTTCTTCTTTTTGCAATGTAGGAATAATTCAATTTGGTGCACGTTGAGAGCTATATAAAGAATGACATCCTCAATGCATGTAGATTTATAATATTTTAACTTAAAACTAGGCTACTTTTGCGTATAATCATTAATATTATATTCCAAAAAAATTATATTGGCAACGCAGGGTTTCAAACTCCGGTCACCCGGTTGACAGGATTGTGCACTAGCCGCTGCGCCACTGTGCCAGACGGGATATATTCATTGTTTATCCATTAATGGACGAGAGACCCGTGTTTAGAATATTTTTCTTTTGAATGAAGTTTTATCTCTTTATTCTCAAATGCATTAATGTGACGTCAACGGCTCATTCAATTTCTCAAATCCGTCAAACAGCGCATCTCATCAGACATTTTAATCCCAGTTACAATATCACACAAAAACCACAATCCACGCATAGACACTTCAATTTTATGCTTGAATGAAACACAATCCGGGCGCTCCGTTAAGCAAATCTACAGCGGAGAATATATGAAACTAATCAGAGCCAAACGGCCGATAGGTTTCATTCATTAAAAATATCCCCGCGGGATTCACATTTGCAATGCGCCGTTATTAAAATAACCACATGCAGCGTGTATCGCGACTCCGAGCGCCGTATATGATGTGCATTATTTTATTTAGGACAAAGTAAATCTATAGGCTGAATATGATTTATTATCAGCATTTAGTTCTATTATTATACATTTCAAAAGCCCCCTCTAGGAAAACGAAGTACAGAAACATAATTCAGAATGGTATAAATGGGATCTCTAGACTGTGAGAATCATTTCAGGAAGCGAGCTGTCATTTATTTGCGGGGGCGTGGCCATGGTTCATCCGGCTAACTGAAGTTAACCCTGCTCTCGACCAGGCTCAAACTTTTTGATCTGTTGTCATGGTGATTTAGACAATCGAGCGTCGGGGAACAGGAAGGTCCGGCTTAAGTCAGGCTATCCTGGAAATTATCCGGCTAACTCAGTTAGCCAGGTACGGGGAACGGGGCCGTGAAAATGTAAGTGATGGTAATTGATGCAGGGGTTGGGGTGTCAGGAGTGAGGGTATGCAAGATTGAACAGGTGGGTTTTGAGGTGGGACTTAAATGTACAGTGATACAGGGATGAAGACACAGTGGTAGTAAGTCATACTGGTAGTATTCATATGTACAGATATATAGTATTAATATGTACAGTGATACAGGTATAAAGACACAGTGGTAGTAAGTCATACTGGTAGTATTAATATGTACAGTGATACTGTTAGGATCAGGGGCGGACCTTCTTACAGGCTTCCTACAGGTGATACCCAGAGGGGGGGGGCGGCAAAAAAAGAAAAAGAAAAAAAAAAGTTTTTTTATTTTTATTTATTTTTTATTTTTATTTTTTTCTCTGTGCAGTTTTGGCACCCTCCTCTATATCTGCAACCATTATTTTTACATAAAAAAAATTCTAACATAAGGGAAAATGAGCCAAAAATCTAAAACGGTCGGCCTCAGCTTTAGGTGTTCACACTCAGAACATGCTAGAGCGCTGTGCATTGATGGGTATCGGTCAAGTGTTTATAGAATTGAGCGTTGAGGAAAGAAAGACTAACGTTAGAGAACTATGAAGAGGCAAAAGCCATCCGGCCATCCAGTTTAAAAAGAGAAGAAAAGAAGAAGACGAGAAACGTGCCAAGGTGAAAGGTATGCAATTTTGTACAACTTCCAAGACCTGCCACACCAAGAGCTGATGAAGCAAGCAGAGGCACTTGTACACACCTTAAA
This sequence comes from Notolepis coatsorum, assembly GCF_963971535.1. Taxonomy (NCBI): domain Eukaryota; kingdom Metazoa; phylum Chordata; class Actinopteri; order Aulopiformes; family Paralepididae; genus Notolepis; species Notolepis coatsorum. The sequence goes on along the minus strand of NC_140169.1, from coordinate 164,820,969 downwards.
CCATGGAGGGCAATCTGATTTGGATGGGAAGGAGCTGGCTCAGGAGTTGGACAATTTGATGTGATTGATGACTTTGCAGCGAGGAAGGCCAGAAGGATTGCACTGTAAATGGAAACCAGTAGGAGCTACAGGCTAACCTTGACGTGTGATGATAGGGAGTGGAATGTAAATAGTTCTTTAGACAAAGTGAATTTGTAATTTTTATTTATTTGTTTGTTTATTTAGCATATTATATTTTGATTATATATGTGTAACATATTTTACAATACATAATTTTCTTTTAAAGCAAATTTGCACGTTATTTTATTGTTTGTTATTATTATTATTGTGTGTTAGCTAAGTTGTTTATTTGTTTTAATTCTTTAGTGTGCATTTTACATTTATTCTTAGCTCTTGTTCTTGCTTGTAAAAATTATAGGTGCAGTACTTTACTGTATAACTGTTAACCCTTTCACTGCCACACGACGGAGGGTTAACCCTTTACTATCACACAACCGACGGTCATGAAAGGGTTAACCTTCGGTGTATTGTCGCAGTGAAAAGGGTTAACCGGTTGGTAGCGCGGCGATGTTTTGATTTTTATTATTATAATAATAATAATAATAATAATAATAATAATAATAATAATAATAATAATAATAATAATAATAATAATAATAATAATAATAATAATAATAATAATAATAATAATAATAATAATAATAATAATAATAATAATAATAATAATAATAATAATAATAATACACTTTATTTGTATAGCACCTTTCATACAGAAACTGCAGCTCAAAGTGCTTCACAACAGAAAAAAGACAGGCATAAAATGAGCACCTAAAGTGCAGACATAAAATCACAGTTTTTTACATTAGGATCTAACTGTTATGGTTTGTTACCAACCCCAATAGCACGGCACAGACAGGTAGTTCAGAGTTAGCCAAAAAACAGGGCGTATTTATTTCCAAAACAACAGGGAATAGAAAAAACAACAAAAAGCACAAGTGGGGAATGTTCCTGGCAGAGAAGCCTGCGGCTCTGCAGCTCGTCCCGACACAGAACGTTAGGAACACCAGAGTATATAAAGGGCTCCACCGAGCTGATTAGAACTCACTTCAGGTGCGCGAAGGTAATTGGTACCTTGAAGCGTGCGGAATCGGACCAATCCTCACACTAACATCCCAACAGGCCACCTTGTTTATGGTTTGATTCAGTTTTAAATAGACAATAATAAAAAGAGTAAGATAAAATAGACAGAGTAAAATAGTGCAATAGTGCATTGCAATAAAATAGTAGAATAGAATAGATCAAATATAAAAAGATATACAGTGCAATAAAATAGTTCTGGATTACTGTTCAACAGTTCAAAGTCATCTATACCTGATACAGGTATAAGGACACTATGGTAGTAAGTCATACTGGCCAGCAGTGTACAGTAACTACTAACTAGTAAGAGTAGGTAAGATATATGTACCAGTGGTGTAACTTTGTTCCTAGCAGTGGGGGGGACATATTAGGGGGCGTGGTCAGTGACGTCGCAGGGGGGGGGGGTAGGTATTTTTTTTTCGAATACCAGGTGTGCAATACGCATTTTCCCAGGCGGTGGCGCCTCTTGTAAGAGGTGGTCATCGTGGAGCCAGGGCTTGTCCAGCTGCACGTCCGCTAATTTAATATAATGATACTAGTGAAATTTTTTTAACTCTGTCAAAATAAACAGGGGCGTAGTGGGCAAGGCGCTCGCCACGAAATGCTGGAGACGCTGGGCTCGTCAGTTAGAGCCCAGCGCTCCACATTTGCTTTCAGTTTAGCTGGTCGTCCGTACTAATACACATTGGCCGTATTAGGGGGTGGGAAACTGATGGGTGGGGATCGGGCGTTGTGGACAGCGACTCCTACAGGTCGGTTGGTGCGCCTGCGCAGTAGAATCAGGAAGTGTCGGGGGCAGCGTGAGCCTCCCACGCGTTACTCCTCGCCACTGAGAGATCGAGCTGCGCAGGTGAAAAGATGCGACTGCTGTTACCTCAAGTACCGGAGGGGACTTGTGCTATGTATGACTTAGTCCACATTGCAGCCGGCTTGTGGGAGGCAAGAAACAGCGTCCGTGACAGGGGAGGGTTGAATTGGATGATACGAAATTGGGATGGGAGAAAATATAGAAAATGGGAGAAAAAGTGGATAAAAAAAAAAATAATGTCAAAATAAACGAGCTGCATAGGCATAATAAACTGTAAGCGACATATACATGTTTGCACTGTCTTTTTTCTATTATAAAGTGCCTCTCGAGACTCGGATGCATAACACATAAGTCATTTGATTGTAATGCAGGGGCTCGCATTATAAATCGAATGTATTATTATTATTATAACACATGAACAGATCAGTAGGGTGGTCATTTGATTTCCGGCACCTCGGCGGGTGTATTAGAAATCGAATGTATTATTATTATTATTATTATTATTATTATTATTATTATAACATATAAACAGATCAGTAGGGTGGGCATTTGATTTGTAGCACCTCGGCGGGTGTATTATATATCGAATGTATTATTATTATTAAAACACAACTCACCATAATGCAGCCCTGCCCATTGTTTCGGATCCTCCAAAATCCCAACTTTAAAACATGTCCTTGTCAAATGTCCACTCTCGTTGAATGCAAGAACGCTACGACGGGGACGTCTCTAAATGTCGTGCCTTTATTTTTCAATATTCACTAGTATTCGGACAACAGCCGCACACTTCCAAATCGCTTACCTTACCTGTCGGGTCTCCTCGAGTCAAGGGTCCAGGACTCCTGCGTTAGAATGGGCGACAGGCAGCTCTCCACTTCCCTCTGCAATTCGTTCCCTGCATACATCGCAGAGACGCCGACATGCAAAAGGTATTCGACCACCCTCCCGGGGGCTCGGATAGTTCTTGTAACTGCCTCCGTGTTCAAGTTTAAGTTAAGTATGATGTTATAGTCCGGCTGGCTTGTTCGCCATCCGCCAGGGAAACCGCAGATATAATCCTTTACTGCGAATTGAGAACGTCCCAAAAACTATTCCAGGTCGCTATTTCTTTACCAACGGATTTCCAGTTCCGCGTTGACGCTTCCAGGCCGCGTCTATTCGAATCCCGACTGGTTCATGCATCGGCTACACGCTGCTTTAATAACACTGCATTATCGAGACAGCGCCCCTATGACTTTGAGGATCTGGCAATGAATTCCAAGAGTAGGGTAAATCTGCAGTGCCGCATCGCGTCACCGTTTATTATCATGTAACATTGTTTTTGGACGGTAAAAATGTGCGGGGGACAATAACTGCCTTCTGAAAACATGCAGGGGACATGTCCCCTGTGTCCCCCCCCATAATTACGCCCCTGATATGTACAGATATAGATGTAGTATTAATATGTACTGTTACGAAGGATCAGATTAAACCGAATATATATATTTATTGATTGATATATATTGCATAATATTTGTATATCGTCTGATATCCCTTGTGTATTCTTTGTACATATACACGGAATATCCCTTTAACCTAGTACAGACCATAATATTTCGTTCTCCTATTGGACAGCGGTCCCTTAGGCGCCACTGCCATACCCCCAGGGTCTAGTTCAAAGTCATCGTCAAAGACATGCCTGGGCATGAACGGCTCTGCGCAAGGATACGAGACAGGAATAGGGCTGGTACTAGTTTGTTCACCTAACGTATAAATACGGTGCAGGTGAATACAGAAGTAAGTTACCCAATAAGTTGAAGCCTCACCCACGATACAACGTGCGGTGAAGTATGGCCTGTTTGGCCCCAAATAGAGCATTGAGACCGCGTGCGAATTGATAGCTGAAGTATCAGAGTTTAACGCTGTACCGTTGAGTTCGACCTATTCTATTATTTCAGTAAAAGTCTATTTATGTATAGTGTATCGTGCGGCTACCGTTCTACAGTGACCAGCATTACCAACGCTTCCTCGCACCAGCTAGTGTGCTTATCCAGGCTGGGCAGCTTAACCTGGCGCCTTCACCCGAGGAGCCCTAGACGAGGACCGTGTGGATTATGTACACTGGATAACCTACCCGACGACTGCATAGCCCTTTTCGGCTGGATTATATTTGCTTTGGTCCTGTAATTGATGAAGCGGAGAATCGTCTACACCCACAATTGTGTGGGATTTACCCTGTGAGGAGCAACGTCGAGCCCGCCTCTCAGAAGCCTGAGGCTGGCTAGCTTTCTTCCATGCGGAGCTGCATGCCACGGAGAACAGCTGTTATTCGTCTGCGGATCAAGAGATTATTGCACCGTCTCCTGTACTTGGAGTCTCTCTATTCTTCGTTGACCCAGACTCTACTACCGACAAATCCTCTCCCCTTGCTGGCTTACAACCGGAGGGACCCTACCAGTATCTCCCGCTGCCTCACTAGTGTACCATAGATATAATTCCTAAGATACAGGTGGTATTCATTATCTCCTGCGTAATATGAGAATGGACTTACGTTATTGACTTGCTCACGCACATTCTTTCGCCTTATAAGCGCAACCCTACGTAAAGTATTGTTATATACTATCATTGCTGCTAATAAATATTCTTAAACCCAGTTTTGTGTGGAACCGTGTCATTGTGGAGGTGTTCATATCATATACCTGTGTACTGTATGGCCAGTAGTAATGTACATAAGACAGTAGTGGTTTAATGATACCATACTTATATAATACAGTCAGGGAATTGTACCCCTCAGTTACATGTACAGTGATACAGGTATAAAGACACTATGGTAATAAGTCATACTGGCCAGCAGTGTAACTCGTAAGGGATATGTACAGATATAGATATAGTATCTACAGATATGTAAAAAGGATTATATGCAGGTATGTACAGACAGATGTGTATATATATATATATATATATATATATATATATATATATATATATATATATATATATATATATATATATATATATATATATATATAATATATACAGCATTATCATTATTGTACATGCTATCATGCAGAGTTTGTTTTATTTTATATAGTAGTTTTATGCAGGTGTATAAATAAGTAGGTATATAGAAGGATTATAATAATAATAATAATAATAATAATAATAATAATAATAATAATAATAATAATAATAATAATAATAATAATAATAATAATAATAATAATAATAATAATAATAATAATAATAATAATAATAATAATAATAATAATAATAATAATAATAATAATAATAATAATAATAATAATAATAATAATAATATATTTTATTTGGTGGTGCCTTTCACGACACCCAAGGTCACCTTACAGATCATAAAAAAATACAGCAAGGCAATTAAAAGTCTACCTGTTCCACAAGATGTGAAAATCCGCCTAAAATATATACATAGGTAAATGGAATATTGTTCCACTTCTACAAGGGCTATTTGCATATTCTTGGTATCTAGGTTAGGTACTTCTATGGACCTCAGGGAATGTATTCACAGTGTCAGAAATATTGTGTCTATTACTAGGCTTGCTTAAATTGTGATGAAACAAAGGAGAATATGAATTATGATTTTTCTTTGCATCTTTGACAGTGAATAACACCATGATAATAATGACTAATGACTGATCTCGTTCAGTACCCTCTTGAGATCATGTGTACAAAAATTCTAAGGAAATTAATAAAGGGAAGATGATTAAACCGAAGATTCTGTTGATACAGTACTGAATTCTCCCATCCGGACCAATGCAATTTGAAATATTATTATAGAATATAGAATATGATGCTTATACATTACCTTATTATAGCCAATTCGCACATTTATATATATATATCTTATCTTTCAAATGCCCAAGTTCAATTTGGATTTAGTATCACCAGGCGTGCATAAGAACAGTTCTGTATCGTATGGCTCCGCTCGGCGTCACTACCGCACTGTACCTCGCTTGTGCACGCGCACTGAATAAAAAATTCCACAATGTACCTTTACATCCCAACATCCGTCTGACCACACCCCTATCAGCTTACCTTCATAAGCAGGTGTGTGGCCACCTACTCGCCTCCTTCTTCGCTTTCACCACAAGGAAGTGCCTTGGTAGATCCCCCACTTGACGAGGTTGCTAGTTGAAGAAAGTTGAGACGAGTTTACATTGTGCTTATTTTTTTCTTCTCTCATAAATATTCAAGAGAAAAATCTAAGTCATAATGTCTACTTCGGAGAGTCGTAGAACCACTCTTCACCAGCGGTTCTCCATTTCCGCCTCCGTCGTGCATTCTGGTGCGGGGCTGTTGCCGCGTTCGTGGTCGGCAGCCACGCCCGGTAGGCATCCGATGGGTAGTTTTCCTCTCCGAGGAGCCAGTGCACTGGTGCCGTCGACTCTGCCATGGCCTGGTCCTGGCTCTGGTTCCGGGGAATCGTCCGTTCCGGCCGGTTCCGTTGGTTCCGGAGGATTTGAGACGCAAGCTTTTTGCGTCTGCTCGGTCCCGTCGCAAGATGGTGTCCTGCAGACGTGAACAGCCTGGGTTTGGGGAATTGCTGGAGACCAGCGAGGATGCGTCGGTCTCTAGGTGTCCAATGGAAACAGAGGATTGCATGGTAGAGGCGGACGGGTTCTTGTTTGAAGGCCCAGTAGAGACGAATATCCCACCCGTCCAGGTAACACTGGAGGGGGGTGATATGTCTCCTTGGGGCGCCTTGTTCGAGGATGTCGGGGAAACCCCTCGGCATCTTCAGCAGGATGCCCTACTATCAGCCACATCAGACTGTGGCTCCTTAACCATTTGCAGCCTGCTGCATATGAGGGATGCAGGTTTGGTGGAGGAAAGTCTGCAGGGGGAACTGCAGGCTTTGTTCCCCGAGCTTATGGCGGTAGCGGCCGCTGCAAACGGCGTGCCGCTGCCGCAGCCACTGCCTGCTCCTGTCACCGATGATTTAATAGGTCATCTCTGGCAGCGTCGCCCGGTGAGAGGGGTGGACGTTGTCTACCCATTTTTCCCCTCAATGGGGGCCTATGTTCGTCGGGGCCAGGTGGTGTCCCACATCATGGGCCTCACTCCCGCCTACGTACCAGTTACGCGGGTGGTGGGTTTGGTTGAAGGTATGAGAGAGGGTGTGCCACGGCTTGATAGGCCGATGGCCGCTCTCCTCTGTCCGGATGTGGTGTGGGAGCCGTTATGCAAGCCGGTTCTCCAAGGAAGATCGGCTAGGCGGTTGGCGTATTGGAGTGACCTTCATCGCGGGTACACAATCGCTGGCTGCTGCGTCTAACATCGCACAGCTGGTTAGATTAGTATCCGGGATAATGACGTGCGGCACGGAGCGGTCGGAGGTACAACATGATCAGCTCACCCAGGCGGCAGGAGCTGTCCTGCATCTGACCCAGGTGCAGGCCATAGCCTCTGGGAAAGTGCGCGCCCTGGCTACTCTGATCCAGCGCCACCTTTGGCTGGAGCAGGCCCGTGTGCCGGAGAAGAAGAGGTCTCCTCTTCTGACGGCCACCCTCTCCGATGCTGGACTATTCGGGAAGGCCCTGCAGCTGATGACCTCAACATGCAGAGAGATGGCAGAGGAGAGATCCGTGCTCCAACCCCATTTTCCGCCTCCCGTCATCGCCGGTGGAGTCAGAAGGCTTCCGCGTCGTCGAGGTTCCTACGCCGTGGCTGCCAATGCCTCCATCGCCACTGCTGGCCTGTCGACGAAGGCCAGGAGGAGAGACGGTGCTGCTGCTGTAGCCGGCCCATCTACGACCGGAGGTGACGGTAGGGATCGACGAGACCAGCAACCGATTGCCTACCGTCCCTCCGGGGGCTTCTCGGGGAGGCAAAGCCTGAGCGGCTCGAGGCAGCAGACGCCGCTAAACAGTGACTTTTTTCCCCATGCGGTCCCCACTGTTTACCCCTCCCCGGCCCTCTCATATTATTTGTTGATTAAATAAAAAGTCCCCTAAAGGGGGACTGTATTTTTTGGTTAAACAAACTGTGTGTTTCTTCACCAAAATATGATGAGGTTGAAAAGTGTGAATCTACATTGGTATACATTGATGGATGAGTTACGTTCGTGTTATGAGATTAAAGCAAGGTCTGCAGCATTCACTCGGTTATAGAAGGGTTTCTATCTCGGCCTGACGCTCCACATGCAGGTAGAAGCTGGTTGTATGGTCTGTTGCTTACACACGAAGTAATGTTGAACTACAACACTGTTGTGTTAGTTGCAGTAATGCTCGTATACACACGTTCCACGGCCTAGCCGTTATACTCTCTATCAGTGTTTTTCTATGTACAACATGGAATGCGGTGTAGGATTCACACACGCACACAACTTGGTTTTGTTGTAAACCCTCTTCACATTCTGTGGGTAGCATGCATTGTATTAGCTTGCGCTATTCATTGGCTTTCTACCAAAGGTATTCATATGCTACAGTTGTTATTGTGTGCAGGGGGAAGGGTTTTGTGAGGGGGTGCCGAATAAACCCCTCCTTCCCACTTGATTGGTCGAATGGGTTTTCTCATCTCCTGTTGGGCCAGTCAGGGCCAAGCCGTTAAACGCCTTGGCTGGGGGGGGGGGGGGGGGGGGGGGAAGGGTTGTCCTGACTATGCTCCTATTACAAACAGGAGTTGTGTGTGGGGTTTCCCCCCGTCATAGCGTACGTTACGTTGCTATGACGATGGCTTCCGTGAGTTAGATCTTTACGTAAGGTCTGTGGGGTCAAAGTGTCGGGTTAGAGCGTAGGACTTACGGGTCCGCTACGCTCGATTTTATGTGTAACTTGAGTCAGTTGGTCACGTGACTCGCAGTTGCCATGGCTTTTTCATTCTACGACTCACGTGGGAAGGCTTTCTGGGGAATTTCGGTCTAATCCTCTGTGGAAGGGGTGACTGGATGTAAAAATATAAACAGTTTTTACCCTCGGCTGTGTAGACTGGGATTCATACTGTTGGTGCTTCCTTCTTTTTTATTAAAAAGAGTTGGAGTTTAGGAAGCACCACACCCCTCTTGTCGTTCCCCTGGGCGCCTTGGGGATTCACTGAAAGGTCTAAATAGCCTGTTCATTGATGTGGTTGTGTCCCAACGCACGTTAAGTGCTAGCTCGGGGTGTTCTTTTGAAGATCAGGCGGGTGACTAGCACGCCTTGGTTGCTTGTGGTTAAAACAGCGTTTTTATAAAGCAACTGGGATGGAGGTTTTTTCCTCTTCCGACGACCTGTATTGGTTATCGACGGATTCTCGTTCATATCTGGGGGATGATGACGGAATGGATCTGAACATATGTAGAGGGGTCTCACGCCCTTGGGGTGGGCCACCAGGCGCGGTTCGCACCGACCGTCTGGGTGGCACCTTCTTTTCATGTTTTAAGATCAACACGCATATCTGCCCCTTCTCCTGGAGTAGGCATGTCGGCGTGGTTAGGGCACGGGACTGGTTCTGGTCACGCTGGTCCAGGTCAGTTAAACCCGTTGTTTGCCGGGGTTGCAGATCTGCTGTTCTGGTACCCTGAGGGACTTGTGCTTTTTTCGGGGAGAAAAATGCCAGGTCAGTCCGGGTGTCGCAGGGTTAGGCGCTATGGAGACCCTTGTTGGGTACATATTGTACTCTGCACTGTCGTAATGGCTTACGGCCATGCCAACCTGTACACGCCCGATCTCGTTCGATCTCGGCCGCTACGCTGGTTTGGTCCTGGTTAGTACTTGGTTGGGTACCAATGTACCAAGGGCGGTGTGCTTGGGGCTGGTTCTCCATTATTTTCGCTCCTCTCTCACGCGTAGCGTGGAGGGGGCTGTTGGGGTGGTCTTGGACCTCCTCTGGTAACTCTGTGCTTCCCGTGCCGCCGGGCCCGGTCCGAAGTACTGTTCGTTGACCGGTAAGCCTGGAATAACCCCCTTTTTTAAAAAACTGCAACACTTGTACTGCGGTATGACACCCGCAGGTGTGTTTTGGAGTTTTTCCTGAGGGGTTATAGGAACAACCACTGCATAGGGTAACGACATGGTGGTTGGTTCCCTGGTGTGTTGGAGCAGTGTCAACTCCCGGGTTGTCCGGTTGAGTGTGCCCCTGCACGTTCATGACGTCTGCCAATCATGTCAGCCTTCTCTGCCTCAACCCCTCTGGGTGGGGGTTTTTAAAGGAGGCTTTGTCATGGTGATCAACAACGCCAGCATACGCCCCTTCCGCCGGGGCGGCTGTTTTCAGCTGACTCCTTTGGCGCCTGTCTCGTCCGCAGTGCTCCAGGCTCGGGTTACAGCCTGTTGCCTGGTTTCCCCGGTACGCTGCCTGCTTCCATTGGTTAACCTTTGATTGTTACGGCCGTGCTGACTGCCTGTTCTGCAGGGTCAGTATGCCAGGCGGTGTGCCATTGGGGGGAAAGGGCCCGCTCTTGGAGGGGCCTGATCCGAATACGCTGGCGATGTGGGGGGCGGTGTCACTAAGTGACCGCCTGGTGGGGTCTTGATGCCTGGCGTCATTGACCTCTCCGGGCCCCCGTTTTCCAGGGGATCCAGTCCCTTCGGTGGGTCTGGGTCTTCCTTCGCGCTCCGCTGCTACGGCCTTGGCACGGGGTTGGGTTTGTTCTTGACCCTGTGATTCTGGGGGCAGTAACGAGGTTGTTCCTTCCGTTCGTTCCCGGGTGGCATGCGGGTTGTGCGTGTGTGTAGTCGTGGGGTCAAGCCACGGTCTGCTCACCCTGTGCATGGAGTTGCTTGAGTGCCTCTTCGCACGGTCGGATCCGTCGCCCTCCCGGGAAACCTCCAATAGGGGGGGTGCCCTCCATTAGGGGGGGTCGAGGGGGCTCGGTCCTCCCTGATCTGATGGTTGTGGGGGGCCTCAGCGGGGTACATTTGTCGGGCGATGGCTCTCACTCGGCCTCCCCTGTGCGGTAGTGACGCCGAGCGGAGCCATACGATACAGAACGTTAGGTTATGGCTATAACCAAGTTCTGTGAGTATTGGTGACGCTCGGCGTCAGACGCCACTGCAGCCCTTGATCTCACCTTGTGGTGAAAGCTTGGGAAGGAGGCGAGTAGGTGGCCACACACCTGCTTATGAAGGTAAGCTGATAGGGGTGTGGTCAGACGGATGTTGGGATGTAAAGGTACATTGTGGAATTTTGTATTCACTGCGCATGCACAAGCGAGGTACAGTGCGGTAGTGACGCCGAGCGTCACCAATACTCACAGAACTTGGTTATAGCCATAACCTAACGATAATGAAATCTACTGTAATCTAGTGTACTTTTTAATTTTCCCCACAGTGCAACCGTTTTGAAACTAATTTCAGATCTAATTGTTCCTACATGCTAACAATAGGGAGGAGAAACTAACTGTTACAAAGGATCAGATTAAACCGAATATATATATTTATTGATTGATATATATTGCATAATATTTGTATATCGTTTGATATCCCTTGTATATTCCTTGTACATATACACGGAATATCCCTTTAGCCTAGTACAGACCATAATATTTCATTCTCCTATTGGACAGCGGTCCACAGGCGCCAAGGCCATGCCTCCAGAGTCAGGTTCAAAGCCACCGTCAAGACATGTCTGTACATGCCCGGCCTTTGCCCAAGAATACGAGAAAGAAATGAGGTTGGCACTAGATTGTTCGCTGTGCATATAAATATGGCGCAGGTGAATACAGAAGTATGTTACCCAATAAGTTGAAGCCTCACCCACGATACGACGTGCGGTGAAGTATGGCCTGTTTGGCCCCAAATAAGAGCATTGAGACCGCGTGCGAATTAATAGCTGAATTGTCAGAGTTTGGCGCTATACCGTCGAGTGCGACATATTTCTATTAAGTCAGTAATAGTCTATTTGTGTATAGTGTATCGTGCGGCTAAAGTTCTACAGTGACCAGCATCACCAACGCTTCCTCGTATCAGCTAGAGTGCTTATCCAGGCTGGGCTGCTTCATGGCGCTTTCACCCGAGGAGCCCTAGACGAGAACCGTGTGGACATGTACACTGGATTAATCTACCCGACGACTACATAGCCCTTTGCGGCTGGATTATATTTGCTTTTGGTCCTGTGATTAATGGAGCGGAGAATCGCCGACGCCTACACGTGTGTGGGATTTACCCTGTGAGGAGCCACGTCGAGTCTGCGCCTCAGAGAGCCTGAGGCAGGCTAGCTTTCTTCCCTGTGGATCTACAGGCTACGGAGAACAGCTGTATTCGTCTGTGGATCAAGATCTTATTGCACCGTCTCCCGTACTCGGAGTCTCTTTATCATCGTTGACCCAGGCTCTACTACCGACAGATCCTCTACCCCTGCTGGCTTACAACCGGGGGGACCCTTCCAGTATCTCCCGCTATATATCACTAGTGTACCATAGATATAATTCCCTAAGATTCAGGTTGTATAATTACCTCCTGCGTAACCAGAGAATGGACATTCATTATTGATTTGCCTACGCACATTCCTTTGCCTTATAAGCGCATCCAAAGTAAAATAGAGAAGTATATTATGTACCTTTTGCTGCAATAAATACTTAATTATAACTTTGTGTGGAACCGATTCATTGTGGGAAGTGTTCATCATATTTATATATCATGTACTGTATGGCCAGTAATTAAAGTACATAAGACGGTAGTGGTTTAATGATACCATACTTATCAATACAGTCAGGGAATTGTACCCCTCAGTTACAATTGGTCCTTCGAGCCGGAGGGTAACTAGTGTAATATTAATATAGTGGTATTAATATTGACATGGCCAATGATGAACACTCCACAAAACGGTTCTCCTAAAGTAGATCGCCCGCAGCGTAGACGGCAGACACCTCAGTACTTAGAGGATTACGTTGCCAATATACTACCTAGCTTTCTACAGACGGTAAACGCGGAAAAAGTAGATAGTAAAATTATGTCCGACCCTATCGACCAGGCTACCCCGCCAATAGAGGCCCTAGTGGGTTCTAACGTAACTGACCAAGCTCACGGTGGGGACCAGGAGGGACCTGACATGACTTTACCCCCCGCCAAGACCGAAGAAGTAGTCCCCGGAGAGCTCCAGGATAAAGACAGCCCTCCAGGGATGGAACTCGACCCGCTACAAGGAGAGGCGAGCACCCCGGAGATGGATCTCCAGGACTCGCCACAGGAGAACAGATCTCCAACGAGTACTGCCAGGAGCGGATCACCTCAACCAGCGTCTTCCCCCAGCGAGGCGGACAAGATGCTGGCACAGGCATTCCTCGCCAGCCTGGCAGCCTCAACAGAGCGCGATCGTCTCCAAGCACAGACGCTTAGTGAGCGCGAACATTCTTCCATGGAAAGAGAACGCCTTCTAGCGCAGCAACGGAGCGACGAAGATCGTATACGTCTAGAGATTAGAGGCCTTTAGACGGAAGAGAATATGGTAAGGGACCGGGCCGAAGCCCAGCGCGCCGCCGCCGAAGCCCAGCGCGCCGCTGCCGGTGCCCAAAGAGAAGCAGAGCGCGACCTCGCTCTCACCAAGCGCGAAGCCGAGCGCGACCGATTACAAGCGCAGATAATGGAGCAGCTGATCACCAGGGCAACACCCCCTCCCTCCGCACGGGGTTCCAGGGCCTCGTCAAGACAAGGGTCAAGGGCACCCTCCCCTACCCGATCAAGCGACCCTGAGCCCGACCACCAGAGAGAGCCTATACCCCCCTCCGAACTCCTTCCCCGACCGGTCCAAGTGAGACCCAGCTACAAGGAAGAAACGGTCTATACCGCGGAGAGGCTAAATAGACGACTACAGGATCTAGAGGACCTGCCAGAGGAAGAAGAAGAGGGAGAGGAGGAGAGTCAAGCCCGACAGCAGCACAGTACTCCACAGGACCAGGAGGTCCAGTACAGCCCAGGCTCTACCCCCGTGGCTCTGCGCTACAGACCCCTGACTCAATTCACGGGTGAGCTTGACGCACGACCAGCCCCGAGGAACAGCACCTGGATACGCGGGCCATGGTACCCAGCAGGTACCAGCCCACCAAGAGGCGTAAGAGGAGACTCGCCTAGGAGGCCTCTCTTCCAACGCTCACCGATGTGCCAGCCATCCATGGCATCATACATTGGCACACCGACGTTTCCGGACTTCACACACGAGAACAGAGCACAGTACACAGAGCTACGAATGTGCTTAGAGACAATGATGTCCGATGTAGCTGATGAACCGTACAAATATGCTATCCTACTGAAGCACCTCAAGGTGCCCCGAGCGCACAATATAGCGCTGGCCTATGCCACCTCTACTACCCCATACACAGCGGCTCTAGCAGCACTCGACCAAAGATATGGACGCATATGGGACTACGTAATACAAGAGATAAGGCATATTGACCGCCTACCCCCAGCCACAGACAATCGCTCACTAGATGACCTGTCTATCAAGGTACAATCCCTGGTAGGGATGCTGGGGGCGCAAAGAGAAAAGGGTATGCACGAACTGTACGTGAACTCTAATGTCGAGAGGATTTTAGAGAAGCTTCCGCCCGCCCGACAAGAGCGCTTCAGGCGGCAAAGAGACCACCGTGATCCTAACGGTCCCGAGCCATCCCTCCTAGACCTAGCCGACTTCCTGGCGAGAGAAGTCAACAGCCTACGGTTGGATACGTTCATGCGGAGCACACCAAGCTCCAGAGAGGGACCCAGGAGAGCAAACGATGGCCGCAGATTGGTGACCATCATGCACCAATCAGAATCAGTACCGAGCAGCAAGAACCACAGTACCCCCTCGATGAAAGAGAAGTGGAAGATGGTGTGCCCGTACTGCGAAAAGGAACACTGGTTGTCACAATGTGACACGTTCAAGAAGATGACCGCCGCCGAGGTGAGTCAATGGATAAAGTCCAACCGACGCTGTTACCGATGTGCGCGCAGTCACATGGCAGCCGATTGCCGCTTAAAGAAGAGGTGTAGTCGGTGTGACGGAGCCCACCTAGATGTCCTACACGACAGTAACAGAAGAAAGCCTGCACCCTCAAGCAGCACAAAGGCAAGTGTTATGTACATTGACCCCGCCAGCAGCGGGGGCGCCCGGGTGCTCTTAAAGGTGGTCCGCGTAACATTGAGTTACCAAGATAAGGTCATGGACACTTACGCCGTCCTTGACGACGGGTCAGAGAAGACCCTTCTCCTCGCGTCCGCTGCGGCCCAGCTGGGGCTGCGGGGGAGCGAAAACCAGATGACAATTCGGACAATAAGAAGAGATCTAAAGACGATAAAGGGCGAGAATGTCTCCTTCACTATCGCAGCAAGCGGGCAGCCAGAGAGACGGTATAGGATTACTAACGCTTTCACCAGCCAAGAAATAGGCCTGTCGCAGTACACCTACCCCATCGCCAAGCTGATGGATAAATATGTGCACCTGCGTCAACTACCTATACCGCTCATAGACGGTGCCACCCCGACCCTGCTGATAGGCTCCGACCATGCAGACCTCATAGTCCCGATTGACCGGGTCCACACAGGGCCCAGAGGTTGTCCTGCAGCAGTCAAGACCCGCCTAGGATGGACATTACAAGGCCCCCTCGCTAAGTCTCTTAACCGAACAGCAGCCACTAACTGCCTCCACTCCAGAGTGACAGAAGAAGACACCACCCTCCTACAGCATGTCGAGAGGCCATGGACACTAGAGACAATGGCCTTTAAGAACGAAAAGAAAGACATTCGTTCCAAGGAAGACATTTACGCTATAGCCCTCCTCGAGCAGGGGTCAAAGAGAGTCAAAGTCAACGGAGTGATGAGATACACAACTCCACTCCTGAGGCAAGAGGGTATGCCTACCTTCCACGCCCCAAAAGAAGCGACGGAGCGGTATCTATTGAACACAGAGCGGCGCCTAGCCAGAGACCCCGCTCAAGAGACTGTGTACCGCGCTGAGATTAACAAGCTAATCACAGCGGGACACATAAAGAAAATTGACATTACAGAGGCCGATCAGACGACCGAATCATGGTACGTGCCGCACCACAAAGTCCACCACAACGGCAAGGATCGTATTGTGTTCAACTGCAGCTACCAGATCGGATCACAAAATCTGAATAAAGAGCTCTTGCCCGGCCCAACACTCGGCCCCTCTCTACTAGGCGTGTTACTACGTTTCCGCCAAGACAAGGTGGCCATCAGCGGCGACATCAAAGGGATGTTCCTGCAGGTGAGACTAGTGGAGGAGGACAAGCCCCTGCTGCGGTTCCTATGGAGAGAGAGGATCGGGGATGAGCAACCAGCCATCTATCAATGGGAAGTCCTCCCTTTCGGAACCACATGCAGCCCATGCTGTGCTACGTTTGCACTGCAAAAGCACGTCGCAGAGGCTCCAGCAGCTGATGAAGAGGTCCGACAAAGTGTAGGAAATAGTTTCTATGTGGACAACTGTATGCAAAGCGTCTCGACGCCAGAAGAAGCCGAGGCCCTTCTACTCAAGCTCCGCGCCTCCCTGATCAAAGGCGGCTTTGATCTCAGGCAGTGGGCCAGCAGCGACCCGCAAGTATTGCGCAGCCTCTCCCCCGAGGACAAGGCAGCAAGCAGCGAGACCTGGATGGCGACCATCCCAGGAGAAGCCCAAGAAATGACATTAGGACTAGTCTGGTGCTTCAAAACAGACTCGCTCCATTATAAACGCACACCCCTGACCAAGGAGCAGGGAAGGTCGACTGCACTACCGACCACCAGACGGAGTGTATACAGAACACTCGCCAGACAATATGACCCGTTGGGATGTATTCTACCTTACACCACCAGGGCAAAGATGATTGTAAGAGCGCTATGGGACAAGGACCAGGGCTGGGACGACCCCATACCCGAGCACCTTGCATCCACATGGAGAGAGTGGGAGACGGAACTCAGCTCACTCCCAGGTGTCAACATACGCCGCAGCTACTTCCCACCCACAGTGAGGCCGGAGACGTGCCAGATGGACCTGCACGTCTTCAGCGACGCCTCCGAAGTAGCCTACGGTTCGGTGGCCTACTTGCGTGCCCGAGAGGAGGGAGGAGAAATACATACTGCTTTCATCCTGGCTCGCTCAAGAATAGCCCCACGAAAGCAACAATCTATCCCGCGTCTAGAGCTCTGCGCAGCCCTAGCAGGAGCGCAACTCGCCACGTTAATCCAACGTGAGCTCACCATTCCGGTGCAAAGAACAATCTTGTGGTCAGACTCCACGACAGTACTCACATGGATCCGGTCTGATTCGTGCAGATACAAGGTCTTCGTGGGAGTCAGAGTCACAGATATTCAAGATTTAACAGAAGTAGCAAGCTGGAGGTATGTGGACACAAAACACAACCCAGCTGACGTCATCACCCGGGGAATGTCCCTGGATGACCTCACCCGTCACAACCTATACAGTGACGGGCCAGAGTTCCTCAAGCTCCCGGAAGAAGAGTGGCCTACACCCACCCCACGGGAAGCGAGTAAAGAGGAGGCCGAAAACAAGAAATCTATGTTCTGTGGATTGAACACACTCGTCTCCACAGACCCCGACATAGACGATTGCCTAACCCTAGAGAGTGCGCAGCTAAAGACATTCCTGTGGCACCACCCAGAGGTTCAGCTCACTACTGACATTACAGCAGCTGACTACGAAGAAGCAGAACTTCTTCTACTACAACGAGCCCAGAGAGACTCGTTTCCCGATGAGCTAGACTGTCTACAGGGAGCAAAGCCCGTCCCATCAGACAGCAGACTGCTCCACCTAGCCCCCGAGAGCGACGCCCATGGTCTCATCAGAGTGGGTGGTCGTCTGCGGAGAGCTCCAGACTTACCGGATGACGTCAAGTACCCGATAGTCTTAAACAGCCGACACAAGGTCACAGAGCTGATCATAAAGAAATACGACGAGGATGTGCATCACGCCGGGGCAGAGAGAGTCTTCGCGGAGATCAGACGTCGTTATTGGATACTGCAAGGGAGAGAAGCAGTGCGGCGCTTCCAGCGAACCTGTCTAGACTGTCGTAAATGGCGAGCGCAGCCCAGTATACCCCGGATGGCTGACCTACCTCCCTGTCGCCTCCGACTCGGCGACAAGCCCTTTCACTCCACCGGTATGGACTGTTTCGGCCCGCTGTATATAAAGAAAGGAAGAGGAACCGAGAAGCGGTGGGGTATTGTATTCAAATGCATGACCACCCGAGCGATGCATATAGAACTCCTTCCAACCATGAGCACAGACTCATTCCTTATGGCCTTCCGAAGATTCACATCGCGGAAAGGCAAACCGTCTATACTATTGTCTGATCACGGGACAAACTTCAAAGGCGGAGAAAGAGAGCTGAGAGAGAGCTTCCAAGCTATGGGTCCATAACTTAAGACCCACCTCGCTCCATCCCAGATTGACTTCCAGTTAAATCCCCCGAACGCACCTCACTTCGGTGGAACTTGGGAACGAGAAGTACGTTCAATAAAGACAGCCCTGTACGCCGTGCTTGGGGCCCAGACCGTGGCGGAAGAAGTCCTAATGACAGTCCTCACGGAGATCGAGGGAGTATTGAACTCAAAGCCCCTCGGTTACGTCTCAAGTGATGTAGCAGATGTCGACCCAGTCACCCCCAACACACTCTTGATGGGGTGGCTGGACCCCGCGCTACCACAGACAATGTACAGGCCTGAAGAAGCGAACGGCCGAAGAATGTGGAGGTACAGTCAAGTATTGGCTGACAAGTTTTGGAACAGCTTCCTACTCCACTATCTACCGTCTCTACAGACCCGCCAGAAATGGGTGAAAGAGAGAGACAATTTGACAGAAGGAACAGTCGTCATGATTATCGACCAGTCACTACCCCGAGCTATGTGGCCGGCTGGCCGCGTAAGCAAAGTGATCACCGGTGCCGACGGAAAGGTCCGAGCAGCCGAAGTGCTCGTCCAAGGACGGATCTACACCCGACCCGTGGCGAGGCTAATAGAACTGCCAAGGCTCCCCGATACTATCGATGACGACGATGACCCCATGACTTTGTGAACTGCCCGACCCCTCACAACAGACATTGAGTAGTGGACAGTGCGGTTAATCTGTCTCTGCTTAGCTAATTAGGTGGGACTAATTAGGAGGCGGCTGTTACAAAGGATCAGATTAAACCGAATATATATATTTATTGATTGATATATATTGCATAATATTTGTATATCGTTTGATATCCCTTGTATATTCCTTGTACATATACACGGAATATCCCTTTAGCCTAGTACAGACCATAATATTTCATTCTCCTATTGGACAGCGGTCCACAGGCGCCAAGGCCATGCCTCCAGAGTCAGGTTCAAAGCCACCGTCAAGACATGTCTGTACATGCCCGGCCTTGCCCAAGAATACGAGACAGAAATGAGGTTGGCACTAGATTGTTCGCCGTGCATATAAATATGGCGCAGGTGAATACAGAAGTATGTTACCCAATAAGTTGAAGCCTCACCCACGATACGACGTGCGGTGAAGTATGGCCTGTTTGGCCCCAAATAAGAGCATTGAGACCGCGTGCGAATTAATAGCTGAATTGTCAGAGTTTGGCGCTATACCGTCGAGTGCGACATATTTCTATTAAGTCAGTAATAGTCTATTTGTGTATAGTGTATCGTGCGGCTAAAGTTCTACAGTGACCAGCATCACCAACGCTTCCTCGTATCAGCTAGAGTGCTTATCCAGGCTGGGCTGCTTCATGGCGCTTTCACCCGAGGAGCCCTAGACGAGAACCGTGTGGACATGTACACTGGATTAATCTACCCGACGACTACATAGCCCTTTGCGGCTGGATTATATTTGCTTTTGGTCCTGTGATTAATGGAGCGGAGAATCGCCGACGCCTACACGTGTGTGGGATTTACCCTGTGAGGAGCCACGTCGAGTCTGCGCCTCAGAGAGCCTGAGGCAGGCTAGCTTTCTTCCCTGTGGATCTACAGGCTACGGAGAACAGCTGTATTCGTCTGTGGATCAAGATCTTATTGCACCGTCTCCCGTACTCGGAGTCTCTTTATCATCGTTGACCCAGGCTCTACTACCGACAGATCCTCTACCCCTGCTGGCTTACAACCGGGGGGACCCTTCCAGTATCTCCCGCTATATATCACTAGTGTACCATAGATATAATTCCCTAAGATTCAGGTTGTATAATTACCTCCTGCATAACCAGAGAATGGACATTCATTATTGATTTGCCTACGCACATTCCTTTGCCTTATAAGCGCATCCAAAGTAAAATAGAGAAGTATATTATGTACCTTTTGCTGCAATAAATACTTAATTATAACTTTGTGTGGAACCGATTCATTGTGGGAAGTGTTCATCATATTTATATATCATGTACTGTATGGCCAGTAATTAAAGTACATAAGACGGTAGTGGTTTAATGATACCATACTTATCAATACAGTCAGGGAATTGTACCCCTCAGTTACACTAACTGTGTTTCAATATTTGTCAAAAACGTTACCTTTTGTGGCTTATCATCGCGAATCACAACAGTTATTGATATGATTCATTCAGAACGCTGAACTTTGAAAGCCCACAGTATCTGACAGGAAGTGTAGTTCGGAAAAAACGCTGGTCGACAGCTATGCATGTCCTCTACAAAATGGCCGCAAAAAGACTACAATTCCCATGGTTCCAAATTACCATTTCCGTTTCCGTCTTGGAATAGACTTCACAAAATCGAAAACTTAAAACTATGTAATGGCACTTTTAACCTATTGCTAAACTAACGTATTGATGATAATATACATTTTACATGCTTTTGTGACATGTTAGTGATGTTAATACTTGAAAACGTTTGACAAAAAATATGCAATATAAAAAAAATATATGGATTTATGACCAGGTGTAATTTTTTGGGTCGGTACCGACTCCGTGGGGTGGAACAGGTTAAAAACAAAACAAACAACAGGAAGTATGAAACAGTGAAGTTAAAATAACAAAACAAACAAACAGCAGGGGGTATGGAACAGTGACGCAGGTTATAGTGAATATGCGAGTTTAAACAGATGGGTTTTCAGTTGTGATTTGAATGATGATAGGGAGTCAGACTGTCGAACACGTGGGGGCAGGGAGTTCCAGAGTCTGGGAGCCGAGCAGCTGAACGCTCGGGGCACCCATGGTGCCGAGGCGTGAGCTGGGGATGGAGAGGAGTCCAGTAGAGGATGAGCGGAGGGTGCACCCATGGTGCCGAGGCGTGAGCTGGGGATGGAGAGGAGTCCAGTAGAGGATGAGCGGAGGGTGCACCCATGGTGCCGAGGCGTGAGCCGGGGATGGAGAGGAGTCCAGTAGAGGATGAGCGGAGGGTGCACCCATGGTGCTGATGCGTGAGCTGGGGATGGAGAGGAGTCCAGTAGAGGATGAGCGGAGGGTGCGGGAGGGGGTGTATTCCTGGAGGAGGTCAGTGATGTAGGTGGGGGCTAGATTGTGGAGGGCTTTGAAGGTGAGTAAGAAGTTTTTGAAGTCGATCCGGTAGTGCACAGGGAGCCAGTGTAGTTGAATGAGGACGGGGGTGATGTGGTCGGATGAGTTTGTGCGGGTGATGATCCTGGCAGCAGAGTTTTGGATAATCTGGAGTCTGGAGTTTGGTGGGAAGGCCGGTGAGGAGAGCGTTGCAGTAATCGATCTGGGATGTGACCAATGAGTGGACCAGGGTTAATGTTAGATTGGGACAGAGATGGGCGGAGTCTGGAGATATTACGGAGGTGAAAGAAAGCAGGCCGGGTGATGTTTTTTGCAGGTATATATATGCAGGTATATTCTGACCGATATGGATATATACAGTAAACAGTACTGTATATATGTAGTACATTTAAATGTATATATAAGGTATATACAGCACTATTGTACATGCTATCATAGTTTCAGATAGTATCAGAGTTGTCCTTGTTTTTTCCACAGAAGCCCTTCTCACTGTTGCCATGGTGAATCTTTATTTGTCTTAAACAAAAAATACAGATAATATCATTGAATTTCTAGTCCAGTATATTTCCAGGCTCCAGCATGAGGGTCGCCTTCGCGGAGACAGTCGGTTGAGAAAGAACATTGCCACTCAAACAGGTTTTTTAAACGCTGTCAAATGTGAGCTGCAGTCTGGAGTGTGAGAGGAGGGAGTCCACTTGAAAGACTGGAACATTTTCCAGTCTGTGTTTTATCCGGCGAGCCGCCCTGGTCGCCTGTTATTTTTCTACAACGGAGTTCGGCGATTTGCGAATCTGATTGGCCAGTGTCATTTCTGGTCATGTGACATGTACGCCCAATTGTGGGACCGCAAGTTTCTACACTGGTTAGGCTTAGGCGCTCGTTCGAAGTCGGTTAAAGTTAGAGTTTGTCTTAGAGCATGGCGATAGAACGCCAGGTGATTTGCAGGCTGTTCGACGCGGAAATGGGCAAAGACACAGCTCGTCACGCTATTGGGCGCACATGTCACATGACCAGAAACATCAGTGGCCAATCAGATTCGCAAATCGCCGAACTCCGTTGTAGAAAATATAGACGCGCCCTGGTCACATCAGTAGTTCCCGGAGAGAGAGAGAGAGCGAGCGATGGCGCGAGAGAGGGAAACAGATTGAGGGTGTGGGGGGTGGGGGGGGGCCTTCAGGTGAGAGAGGCCGTAGACAGCCAGTGTCCGTTCCTGTCCCGGTCTATTTGGGGGCGACGCGCCGAGCTCCCCTCTCTGCTCGAGGTACACCTGAGGTTTCCCCTCATTGACAGTCACGTCGATTGTACATAAGATAAAGATAAGATAAGATATTCCTTTATTGATCCCCTTGGGGACATGCAGGCATCATAACAGCATGGGCGAGGGGGGAGGGGAGGTACAGGTACATGTGGTAGTAGAAGACATGATATAGGTCATATAATTATAGTACAGTGGAGAAGTAAACATAAAAATAGAATAAAAATAGGCAGTGTAAACAATATAACAATATATTTAACTCCGGACATGCGCATATGGGCAAGTAGGCAGTGTAAAAAGGTCAAGGTGCAAGATGAGGGTATGAGGGAATACAGTGTAAAAAAAAAAAAAATATTAAAAAAAGGCATATAAAATCACAACAATAACACAAGTAAGGATAACAATGAATTAAAACACGTACAACTTGATTGACAATGGTTGGTTTTCAACTTCGCCGCAGAGTAGACGGCTGCCGTTGTGTCGTCAGACTGAGAGATAAGTGAGTCTGAATGGAGTCTGAATGGAGTCTGAATGGAGTCTGAATGAAGTCTGAATGGAGTCTGAATGGACTGCGTTTATACAGCAGCTTTTATCCAAAGCACTTTCATTTAATTTCAAACCTTTTTGAAACACGAAAGGCAACTGAGGTTTCCCTCATTTACAGTCACGTCGAGTGTACTGTACAGGCATATAAAATCACACAGCATATAAGATCACAACAATAAGACAACAAGGCGAGACAAAAGTAAGAATAAGAAATCAATTAGAACACGTACAACATTATTGACAAAGGTTGGAGATCAAGGTTTTAAACTCTGCAACAGAGGGGAGAATCTCAAGCTTTAAAGGAACACGCCAACTTTTTGGGAAATTTGCTTATTTGCCTGGAGTTAGACAAGCAGATACATACCATTTTCTTCTCTGTGCATGCATTAGGCTTAGGGAACCACCGCATCGTTAGCCTAGCTTAGCGTCATTCACTGGAAGTAGGTGTGCCAGTGTAGCCTAGTTCCCAACAGTCATGAAATACACTCCAAATACAACTACAAAACTATCCTGTAAACATGTTGTGACCTGTGTATTTACCAGGTGGGAAAAAAAAGAAAAAAATTATTCGACATTTTCATTTTCTAAGCAACTATGTTTTTAAAAAAACAACAGGGCTTTTGAGGTGATGAAATCACTGCGCCCAGGCAGCAGTGGTTCGGCAAAAACTATTTCTGAGTATATATCTGCTTAGAAAACTAAAATGTCAAAAAAGAAATATATATATACAACATGTTTACAGGAACGTTTTGGAGTTGTATTTGGAGTGTATTTCGTGACTGTTGGGAACTAGGCTACACTGGCACACCTACTTCCAGTGAATGACGCTAAGCTAGGCTAACGGTGTGGCGGTTCCCTAAGCCTAATGCATGCACAGAGAAGAAAATGGTATGTATCTGCTTGTCTAACTCCAGGGTAGATGGCAAATAAGCTAATTTCCCAAAAAGTTGGCATGTGCCTTTAAGGACTGTTGGAGTTCATTCCATGGGGCATAGCAAAATGCAGATTTACCCTGTTCAGAGCAAACTCAGGAGACCTTAAATCCAAAACCGAGAGGGACCTTTCAGTTTGCCCATGAGAGTGGAGAGTGCAGCTGTCAGTCAGTTTGCGTGGGGAACTGTTACTGATAAGTGTACAGGAATCAGTGTACAGGAATCAGTGTACAGGAATCAGTGTACAGGAATCAGTGTACAGGAATCAGTGTTGCAGTACTCGAGTCCAGGACAGATTTTTCAGGACTCGTGACTCGATTTGGACTTGAGCACTGATGACTCGGACTTGGACTTGGACTCGAGCGTTGACTACATTCGGACTCGGAAGGTGCAGGCGAGGACTCAGACTTGTTAATTGATAAATACAATTTGGCATAAGATATTGATGGCTAGTGCATTTGTTTTGCTATTGTGTCACAAAGTAAATAAACTCCCTTTGAAACGGTGACCGCTGTGTCATTTATGTTTAACGTAGAGCTTTTTTTATTTGTATGTCAGCTCTTTGACTGCCAGAGTGGAGTGGACTCAACCTTCATCATCATCATCATCATCATCATCATCATCAAACCTTTATTTGAATAGGCAGGTTAATTAAGAACAAGTTCTTATTTTCAATAACGGCCTATTTGGGGGTAAAAAGCCCCCTAGGGGAAAGGGGATGGGGGATAAAATCAAATAAATAAAAATAAAACACAAAGGAACATTATTAAAAAGGCAGGACATACATACAGAGCAACAACTGAACTGAACAACAACTGGCGGACAACAGAACAATAGTGGCAGCATGGTGTTAGCACATGGAGAAACATCTACATGAGTGCTCTAGGGAGTTTGTTAAAGTTTCCTTAAACAATCGAATTGAAATAAACTTTTCCATATTTAAGGTTTTTTTGTAGTGTGTTCCAGCTATCAGCTGCTGCGTACTGAAAGGAGGAACGGCCTTGATGACTCGGACTAGGGTAATGGGGACTCGCCTCAGACTTGACTCGGGCTCCTCTTTGGTGACTCTGACTCGAACACTGGGGACCCGAGACTCGACTCGGACTCGAGATTTAGTGACTCGACTACAATACTGACAGGATTCGCATAATATTCCCCAGCATCTGTAAATCTGCCCGGTTGCGGCGCATTACAGATTTAGTTTTGTCCTTGCCATCGACTGTTTTGCGAGAACTGTGCATCTCAAGGCGCATGGGAGCATCGATATAGTCAACACAACGAGCCAGTATATGAGTCGCCCACGGTCCATCACCAGGAAGGTGAAAACAACTCCTTCTCCCCCCAAGTATTCACGCTTTAGACCTCTTCACTTAGATTCAGACGAGGCAAAAATCAATAACCAAAGCATTATGGTTGTTTAGCAGCACTTTATGCAGCCCGATGCAGTCTGGCTGGTTATTTCATGACGTCTAGCCACGACGTTAATATCTACTCTCGTCATCACTTCAGCAACAAGGTCATTAATTTTACCACCATACCAATTTTTCCATCTACACTCATTGTCTGTATTTTGTACCTCATTGTCTGTTGTACTGTACTTGTATAGTGTTGGGACTTATTCCTCTTTTACTTACTTTTTCTTTTTACTGTATGTACTTTATATGTGACAAATAAAAGCAAACTTGAAAACATGAAACTTTAACAGAATCAAGAACCAGTACTCATGTGGTGGAAAGGGGGGTGGTCAGTGCAGCACAACTAGCCCAAAACGGCCAGAGCTTCTCAAGGTCAAGGTCACCATGTATCTATAACACCAGAGCTGCTCTCACCATATCTCTATAACACCAGAGCTGCTCACCATATCTCTATAACACCAGAGCTGCTCACCATATCTCTATAACACCAGAGCTGCTCACCATATCAAGTCAAGTCAAGTCAAGTCAAGAGTTTTAATTGTCACGGCATACAGGTATACAATGAAATGCGGGTGGTCTTGCCCGCAACGATGTGCAATACAGTGGTACATATAATAGAATCAAAAGAAGGAAACAACATTGTGCAGTAACAGGTAGCAGGTAACATGGAGTGACATCTCGGTATCTGTACATAGTTATTTACAGAGCATATGGGACATGCTAGTTAGCTTTGGTAGTGCAATACACTGTTCCTGTTATTCTAATTTAAAGTGTCCTTTCCTTTGGCCATAAGTGTGCGTGTGTGCGACATGAGTGTGTGCCCGCTCATGTTAAAGTGTTAAGTGGCTGCTCGTGTGTGAGCGTGCACAGTGTGCGTGTCGTGTGTGTGTTCATGTGTGCTTGTGTGTGGACAGTTCAATGTTCTGAGCACTCAATGTTCATTGTTCATGGCTCTGATGGCCTGGGGGAAGAAGCTGAGCCTAAGCCGCTCTGTCCTAGTAGCTGGGGTTCGCAGGCGTCTGCCTGACCTCAGCAGCTGAAACAGGCTGTTATTGGGGTGGTGAGGGTCTTTCATTATCCTGCAGGCTCTGGATTTGCACCTCTTGTTGTATAGAACCTGCAGGGGGGGTAGTGCAATACCCGTGGTACGCTCGGCTGAGCGCACCACTCTCTGTAGGGCCTTCTTGTCCTGTGCCGTGCTGTTTCCATACCAGGCAGTGATGTTTCCGGTCAGGATGCTCTCTACAGCTCCTGAGTAGAAGGACTGGAGTATCTTTCCCGATACTCTGAACTTCCTTAACTGTCTCAGGTGGTAGAGACGCTGTTTCGCCTTCTTTACTACTGTGTCTATGTGTGTTGACCATGTCAGGTCCTCTGAGATGTGGACCCCCAGGTACTTGAAGCTGCTCACCCTGTCCACGGTAGCCCCGTTAATCATCAGTGGTGTGTGCGTCTCCTGCTGTCCTCTCCTATAATCCATGATCAGCTCCTTGGTTTTACCAATGTTCAGGAGCAGGCTGTTGTCCTGGCACCAGCGTTCCAGTACCTCAACCTCCTCCCGGTAGGCCTTCTCGTCGTTGTCCGAGATCAGCCCCACCACCACCGTGTCATCTGCGAACTTCACTATGGAGTTGTAGCTGAACTTGGCCACACAGTCGTGTGTGTAGAGTGAGTACAGCAGGGGGCTCAGAACACAGCCCTGGGGGGACCCGATGCTCAGGGTGATGGTGTTGGAGGTCTGACCCCCCACCCTGACTGCCTGGGGTCTTTCGCTCAGAAAGTCCAGTACCCAGGCGCTCAGGGCGGAGCTCAGACCTAGCTCGATCAGCTTGTCCACCAGTCTGGTGGGGACTATGGTGTTGAACGCTGAGCTGTAGTCAATGAACAACAGTCTCACATAGCCCCCCTTCTGACGGTCAAGGTGCGAGAGGGTGCTGTGCAGTACCTGGGAGACCGCGTCGTCGGTGGACCTGTTTGTCCTGTATGCAAATTGCATAGGGTCCATATCACTGGGGAGGGAGGCACAAATGTGGTCCTTGACCAGCCTCTCGAAACATTTCATGACGACAGAGGTGAGTGCCACCGGTCTGTAGTCATTTGGACATGCTGGGGAGGGTTTCTTCGGCACAGGGATGATGGTAGACATCTTGAAGCAGGCAGGGACCACTGACTCCGCCAGTGATTGATTAAATATGGCGGTGAACACAGGGGCCAGCTGGTATATCTCTATAACACCAGAGCTGCTCACCATATCTCTATAACACCAGAGCTGCTCACCATATCTCTATAACACCAGAGCTGCTCACCATATCTCTATAACACCAGGGCTGCTCACCATATCTCTATAACACCAGAGCTGCTCACCATATCTCTATAACACCAGAGCTGCTCACCAAATCTCTATAAAACACCAGAGCTGCTCACCTATCTCTATAACACCAGAGCTGCTCACCATATCTCTATAAAACACCAGAGCTGCTCACCATATCTCTATAACACCAGATCTGCTCACCGTATCTCTATAACACCAGAGCTGCTCACCATATATCTATAACACCAGAGCAGCTCACCATATCTCTATAACACCAGAGCTGCTCACCATATCTCTATAACACCAGAGCTGCTCACCATATCTCTATAACACCAGAGCTGCTCACCATATCTCTATAACACCATATCCCTATAACACCAGAGCTGTTCACCATATCTCTATAACACCAGAGCTCCAATGTACAGGTTTTATGTCAAATGTATATACTCCCTTTTCTGGACTCTTTTTGTATCACAAACAGTACTGTATTTGCAAATCTGGTATGTCATAAATGTATAGATGTAGCAGTACTGTCTATCTGTATGTCATGTATGTCATATATGTCCTGATGAATTGAAAATGGGGGACCCTGATGTAAACAAGACGAAAGTCGTTCTCTGGTCTGCATCCCCTTAACAATTGTGTGTATTGAGCTGTACTGTATTGTACCCATTCTGCAATCTGTTAATAAAGTTTTCAATCAATCAATCAAGCTGCTCACCATATCTCTATAACACCAGAGCTGCTCACCATATCTCTATAACACTAGAGCTGCTCACCATATCTCTATAACGCCAGAGCTGCTCACCATATCTCTATAACACCAGAGCTGCTCACCATATCTCTATAACACTAGAGCTGCTCACCATATCTCTATAACACCAGAGCTGCTCACCATATCTCTATAACACCATATCTCTATAACACCAGAGCTGCTCACCATATCTCTATAACACCAGAGCTGCTCACCATATCTCTATAACACCAGAGCTGCTCACCATATCTCTATAACACCAGAGCTGCTCACCATATCTCTATAACACCATATCTCTATAACACCAGAGCTGCTCACCATATCTCTATACCACCATATCTCTATAACACCAGAGCTGCTCACCATATCTCTATAACACCAGAGCTGCTCACCATATCTCTATAACACCATATCTCTATAACACCAGAGCTGCTCACCATATCTCTATACCACCATATCTCTATAACACCAGAGCTGCTCACCATATCTATATAACACCAGAGCTGCTCACCATATCTATATAACACCAGAGCTGCTCACCATATCTCTATAATACCAGAGCTGCTCACCATATCTCTATAACACCAGAGCTGCTCACCATATCTCTATAACACTTCTTCTGATTACTTTGTGTGTTTTTTATTTTCGTTTTAAAGGTATGGTGAAATTGATGTTTCAGTAACATTGATGAGCATTCTAAAAGCAATTCTTAAAAATATTCAATTTTAAAAACAATCTTAAATTGTATTTAACACTGTATTTTGTATTTTGTTTTGTTTTGTTTTTTTGTTTTCTGTTTTTTTTTAGCCATCTTAATTGTTAGTTTCATTGTGTATTGTATGTTGAGTACTGGCTTTTAATAATTCTGTTTTGCAATAATTGTTTTTGTATGTTTTTTTGTGTGGACCCCAGGAAGACTAGCTGGTTGCCATGGCACCAGCTAATGGGGATCCGTAATAAAATCAAAATCAAAATCAAACACTAGAGCTGCTCACCATATCTCTATAACACCAGAGCTGCTCACCATATCTCTATACCACCTCCTTCCAATTTGCTGCTCCCAGCAGTTGGAACGAGATGCAAAATACTTTGAAAATGGACAAATGTATCCCCCCGCACTACTTTTAAGGACTCTACCGCAGAGTTGTTTATAAATGGCTGCATTTATATTGCACTTTTTATCCAAATCACTCACACATTCACACACCGACGGCGGAGGCAACCAATGCAGGAATCGAACCGAGAACCTCCGGATTACCAGACGACTGGAGCCACTGTCGCCCCCACAGTTTACACACACAGCTGTCACCCAGCCTTTTAACTGTAATTTGTCTGTTCTGCTTCATGTATTACATACCTTGTCATTATATTTGGTTGTTTGTTTGATGTGTGTTTAAATTATTTCCCGCCTGGTTAAATAAAGGTTAAATAAAATGAAGATTTTAAGAAAATACCAGCTCTTATTGCCCCAAAGTAGGCTGCTGTTTTCTTTTAACCCAGAGGGCTAGTATTTGTATTCTAATTTAGTGTATATATTCTACTATATCCTGCACAATTGTATTTGTATTCTATTCTATTGTATTTATTCTAATTTAGTTTATACTGTATATTCCATTTTATTTTATTCTACTTGAATTGTCTGTTAATGTTGATGCACCAAAGGACCAAGACAAATTCCTTGTTTGTGCAAACTTACTTTGCAATAAAGACCTTTCTGATTCTGATTGTGATTCAGGGTCACAGTCTGGGTTCCCCGACGTTCCTGGCCAAATTCCCAATCAGGTATCTGACATCAAGGCCACCTACTGTACTGTAATCATCCCTTCCCCTTACTTGACTGATATCAATCCCTGTCTACTGAGCCGTTCAGCCATTGTGTAGTGTGATGTGCGCCGGGTGCCATTGAGCCTGCGTAGCCCAAGGTTGGGTGCTACCAGTGGTGGTGAAGGAGGCAATTTCCACCCTACGTTGTAAAGTGCTTGTCTAGAAAAGCGCTATATAAATGTAATTAATTATTATTATTAATTATTATTATTATTATTATTAATCCGGAGGTTCCCGGTTCGATTCCCGCTCTTCCCGGGAAGCATGTTGAAGTTTCCTTGAGCAAGACACTTAACCCCTAATTGCTCCCGATGAGCAGGTCGGCACCTTGCATGGTCGCCTCTGCCATCAGTGTGTGAATGTGTGAGTGAACGGGTAAAAATGTGAGGAACAAATTGTAAAGCGCTTTGGATAAAAGTGCTATATAAATGCAGCCATTTACTTCTTGCTTTATACTCTGGACTTGATATTCAGGTTGCACACTATCCATCTCATTTCACCACCCTCTCCTGTATAGCGGGCTTGAATGCCCCTCTCTGGCAGAGAGGCGAGAGCTTCTATATAAAGCCATAATTGACAGAGAGATTGACATAATTATCTCACAACATGTTGTCCATGATTGGACTATTCCCATTTATTTTTCTTCCCTCCCCCTTTGCTATCCCTTATAAAGTTAATGTGTTACGTTTGTTTAAAGTAAAGCATACACCCACCCGCCCCGACAAGAAACAATAATAATAACAATGGATGTATACACTTACATACATACATACATACATACATACATACATACATACATACATACATACATACATACATACATACATACATACATACATACATACATACATACATACATACATACATACATACATACATACATACATACATACATACATACATACATACATACATACATACATACATACATACATACATGCATGCATACACACATGCAAAATGTCATTAAATGAATTGTTTTGCAGTGTTTTACATGATTGGACAAACTCTTATGTTTGCATTTATTGTATTTTGTATTTATTCTGTAGGCTCAACATCATTGAAAACGAAGGCTTGTCCTCGATGAATTTGAGTTGACGGTACCTTCAGCTTGGTCAGTCGTCCCTGCGGACACACGGGGGGGGGGTACGAGTCTTGGTCAATGCAATAGTGACTCCTGCTGGTCGGTCAGAGCGTCTGTTCAGCAGGGAGGGGATCTGGGGGAGATAGCGGGAACCTCCACAATGTGTTACGTTCCCGCCGGTGAAACTCCTTGCTGTCGGGTGAAAAGAAGCGGCTGGCGACACCACATGTATCAGAGGAGGCATGTGATTTTTTTCCCAAGCCATTATGTGGTGGGCCAGAACCAAAAACAATGGTTAATTTTTTTATATATTGATAGTGAAAATGTTTTAACTCTGTGACAGATCACCTTATAACTAAGACATTCATTTGTGGCAGAGGCAGAGAATGGATCAAAATAAATGAGCTGCATAGGTTGCATAAACTGTAAATGACATACATGTTTGCACTGAACATTATAACCTTTGTATTTTTGCCTGTTCACATGTGTGGTACTGTCACAGTCATATATAAGTAAAGATAAAGTTTGAATGACTTACTGAACTGGTGTTTTAATTTCATACCACACTGCTTGTTTGTTATTTCAGCACCAGGCACTGTCCACCGACTTTATTCATGTTGAGCAAGCGCTACATTGCACCTCGCTGCCTACCTGCTATTCACTCTCAACATGGATAAAACAAAGTATAATACGCATTCTTTAGGTGGTGGTAGTTTCTCTGTTTGGACATTATAGCTTAATATATAGCCTAGCCTATAGTCGGTCTAATATAAAAAAAAAATTATAATACAAAAAAATCATGTTCTCAAAATTATCTGACGGGCCAGATATAATTGCTGGCGGGCCAATTTCGTCCGACGGGCTGCCTATTGCTGACCACTGGTCTACACCCTCCCCAGTAGGGGGCAGTGCAACGAGCAGGAAGGGAATTGACATAACGACAGGGTTGGGAGCAAACAAGAAAGGCAAGAAGAAGAAAAAAAAACTGCAAGCTATAGCAGCATCATACTTGCCTAGCAACATACGGTAAATAATATCACTTCCTCATGACAAGATAAGATTCATGGAATCTTGGGAAATTGGGGCGTAGCAGTCATAGCAGCATGGATGAGGGGAGGTACAGGTATGGGCAGGGTAATAGTAGTAAGACATAAATATAGGCAATACAATTTGATCTGAATATAAAAATATGAGAAAGATAAACAGTGTAAAGTAAAGGTGCAGATGAGAGTCTGTATGTCTGTTATAGCACACACTACCCCATGCCATTATGGAAGAGATGGAGGCTAGGATGGTCCAGAGTGTTTCTCAGACATGATGACGCCTGTGTATCAGAGGTGCCAGTAGCCCATTTCTCTGTCTGCGAAGTGAAGCGTGATAAGGAAGAGGGGGAAAAAAGAGCTTCAAATGGGGGCAGCGAGGAGACCAATCAGCACCGGCATCATCTGTCCCTCTTAATGATCACCTGGATGGTCTTGGTCCGGGGTCTCGCGCGGCTGTCCCTCTAACGACCACCTGGATGGTCCAGTGTCCCGCGCGGCTGTCCCTCTAACGACCACCTGGATGGTCCAGTGTCCCGCGCGGCTGTCCCTCTAACGACCACCTGGATGGTCCAGTGTCCCGCACGGCTGTCCCTCTAACGACCACCTGGATGGTCCAGTGTCCCGCGCAGCTGTCCCTCTAACGACCACCTGGATGGTCCAGTGTCTCGCGCGGCTGTCCCTCTAACGGCCACCTGGATGGTCCAGTGTCCCACGCAGCTGTCCCTCTAACGACCACCTGGATGGTCCAGTGTCCCGTGCAGCTGTCCCTCTAACGACCACCTCGATGATCCGGGGCTGTCCCTCTTAACGACCACCTGGATGGTCCAGGGTACCGCGCGGCTGTCCCTCTGAATGAATGAATGAATGAATCAAAACTTAATTCTTTTTTTTATCCTCCTATTTTTCCCCCCTACTTGCCGGTCTAGGGAGCCCTGAAGTCTATCACATGCTTCCTCCGATACATAGGAGACAGCCAACAGCCTCTTTTCACCTGGCAGCGAGGACTCTCATTGGTGAGGTGTAACGCGTGGGAGGGCACACTACCTCACCCAGATCCCTTCCTCGCTGTGCAGGCGCCCCGACTGACATGTAGGAGTCGCTGTTTACAACGACCAGATTACCACCCACCGGCTTCCCTTCCGCTAACACGGCCAATTGTGCCAGTATGACGACCGGTCAAGCCGGAGGCACCGCTGACAGCTGGATTGGATACCAGTGTCTCTGCGGTGGTTGACAGACGCTTAGTCCGCTGCGCTACCCGGCCGACCTGAATGAAAACTTTATTTAACAGATTGCAGAATGGGTACAATACAGTACAGCTCAATACACACAATTGTTAATAAGGGGATGCAGACCAGAGAAAGACGTTTGTCTTGTTTACATCATTACATCAGGGTCCCCCATTTTCAATTCATAGTGACATTTATGACATACACAACATACATGACATCATGACATTTATGACATAGGGACATACATGACATACAGGTATATGTCTAGGTTTTTATATATCTATATCTAACGACGACCTGGATCATGGTCCGGGGTCCCGCGCGGCTGGACTCTCCGGCTAACGTCTCTCTCTCTCGCTGCTGCTGCAGAAGCCAACGCTAAAGATGGATGATCAGTGCCTGCCTCGTTTGATTCACCCCTTTCAGGCAGTCGAGCGTAATATACTGTGTGAACTGAGCGGTCTTTTAATGACGACGGCTAGTGTAACTGAGGGGTACAATTCCCTGACTGTATTGATAAGTATGGTATCATTAAACCACTACCGCTTTATGTACTTTAATTACTGGCCATACAGTACATGATATCTAAATATAATGAACACTTCCCACAATGAACCGGTTCTACACAAAGTTGTCTTTAAGTATTTATTGCAGCAAAAGGTACATAATACTTCTCTATTATACTTTGAATGCACTTGTAAGGCAAAGGAATGTGCGTAGGCAAATCAACAATGAATGTCCATTCTCTGGTTACGCAGGAGGTAATTATACAACCTGAATCTTAGGGAATTATATCTATGGTACACTAGTAATATATAGCGGGAGATACTGGAAGGGTCCCCCTGGTTGTAAGCCAGCAGGGGTAGAGGATCTGTCGGTAGTAGAGAGTCTGGTCAACGATGACTAAGGAGACTCCAAGTACAGGAGACGGTGCAATAGTCTCTTGATCCACAGACGAATACAGCTGTTCTCCGTAGACTGTAGCTCCACAGTGAAGAAAGCTAGCCGGCCTCAGGCTCTCTGAGGCGCCGACTCGACTGGTCTCCTCACAGGGTAAATCCAACACGCGTAGGCGTCGGCGATTCTCCGCTCCATAAATCACAGGACCAAAGCAAATATATTCCAGCCGCAAAGGGCTATGTAGTCGTCGGGTAGATTAATCCAGTGTACATGTCCACACGGTTCTCGTCTAGGTCTCCTCGGGTGAAAGCGCCATGAAAGCAGCCCAGCCTTGATAAGAACTCTAGCTAATACGAGGAAGCGTTGGTGATGCTGGTCACTGTAGAACTTTAGCCGCACGATACACTATACACAAATAGACTATTACTGACTTAATAGAAATATGTCGCACTCGACGGTATAGCGCCAAACTCTGACAATTCAGTTATTAATTCGCACGCGGTCTCAATGCTCTATTCTGGGGCCAAACAGGCCATACTTCACCGCACGGAGTATCGTGGGTGAGGCTTCAACTTATTGGGTAACTCTTGACTTCTGACTAAGTGCTTCTGTATTCACCTGCGCCATATTTATATGCACGGTGAACAAACTAGTGCCAACCTCATTTCTGTCTCAGTATTCCTGGGCAAGGCCGGGCATGTCCAGACATGTCTTGACGGTGACTTTGAACCTGACTCTGGAGGCGCGGCTCTGGCGCCTGTGGACCGCTGTCCAATAGGAGAATGAAATATTATGGTCTGGGCTAAAGGGATATTCCGTGTATATGTACAAGGAATATACAAGGGATATCAAACGATATACAAATACTATGCAATATATATCAATAAATAAATATATATATTCGGTTTAATCTGATCCTTTGTAACAGCCGCCCCCTAATTAGTCCCACCTAATTAGCTAAGCAGAGACAGATTAACCGCACTGTCCACTACTCAATGTCTGTTGTGAGGGGTCGGTCAGTTCACAAAGTCATGGGGTCATGGTCGTCATCGATAGTATCGGGGAGCCTTGGCAGTTCTATTAGCCTCGCCACGGGTCGGGTGTAGATCCGTCCTTGGACGAGCACTTCGGCTGCTCGGACCTTTCCGTCGGCACCGGTGATCACTTTGCTTACGCGGCCAGCCGGCCACATAGCTCGGGGTAGTGACTGGTCGATAATCATGACGACTGTTCCTTCTGTCAAATTGTCTCTCTCTATCACCCATTTCTGGCGGGTCTGTAGAGACGGTAGATAGTGGAGTAGGAAGCTGTTCCAAAACTTGTCAGCCAATACTTGACTGTACCTCCACATTCTTCGGCCGTTCGCTTCTTCAGGCCTGTACATTGTCTGTGGTAGCGCGGGGTCCAGCCGCCCCATCAAGAGTGTGTTGGGGGTGACTGGGTCGACATCTGCTACATCACTTGAGACGTAACCGAGGGGCTTTGAGTTCAATACTCCCTCGATCTCCGTGAGGACTGTCATTAAGACTTCTTCCGCCACGGTCTGGGCCCCAAGCACGGCGTACAGGGCTGTCTTTATTGAACGTACTTCTCGTTCCCAAGTTCCACCGAAGTGAGGTGCGTTCGGGGGATTAAACTGGAAGTCAATCTGGGATGGAGCGAGGTGGGTCTTAAGTTCTGGGCCCATAGCTTGGAAGCTCTCTCTCAGCTCTCTTTCTCCGCCTTTGAAGTTTGTCCCGTGATCAGACAATAATATAGACGGTTTGCCTTTCCGCGATGTGAATCTTCGGAAGGCCATAAGGAATGAGTCTGTGCTCATGGTTGGAAGGAGTTCTATATGCATCGCTCGGGTGGTCATGCATTTGAATACAATACCCCACCGCTTCTCGGTTCCTCTTCCTTTCTTTATATACAGCGGGCCGAAACAATCCATACCGGTGGAGTGAAAAGGCTTGTCGCCGAGTCGGAGGCGACAGGGAGGTAGGTCAGCCATCCGGGGTATACTGGGCTGCGCTCGCCGCTTACGACAGTCTAGACAGGTTCGCTGGAAGCGCTGCACTGCTTATCTCCCTTGCAGTATCCAATAACGACGTCTGATCTCCGCGAAGACTCTCTCTGCCCCGGCGTGATGCACATCCTCGTCGTATTTCTTTATGATCAGCTCTGTGACCTTGTGTCGGCTGTTTAAGACTATCGGGTACTTGACGTCATCCGGTAAGTCTGGGGCTCTCCGCAGACGACCACCCACTCTGATGAGACCATGGGCGTCGCTCTCGGGGGCTAGGTGGAGCAGTCTGCTGTCTGATGGGACGGGCTTTGCTCCCTGTAGACAGTCTAGCTCATCGGGGAACGAGTCTCTCTGGGCTCGTTGTAGTAGAAGAAGTTCTGCTTCTTCGTAGTCAGCTGCTGTAATGTCAGTAGTGAGCTGAACCTCTGGGTGGTGCCACAGGAATGTCTTTAGCTGCGCACTCTCTAGGGTGAGGCAATCGTCTATGTCGGGGTCTGTGGAGACGAGTGTGTTCAATCCACAGAACATAGATTTCTTGTTTTCGGCCTCCTTTTTACTCGCTTCCCGTGGGGTGGGTGTAGGCCACTCTTCTTCCGGGAGCTTGAGGAACTCTGGCCCGTCACTGTATAGGTTGTGACGGGTGAGGTCATCCAGGGACATTCCCCGGGTGATGACGTCAGCTGGGTTGTGTTTTGTGTCCACATACCTCCAGCTTGCTACTTCTGTTAAATCTTGAATCTCTGTGACTCTGACTCCCACGAAGACCTTGTATCTGCACGAATCAGACCGGATCCATGTGAGTACTGTCGTGGAGTCTGACCACAAGATTGTTCTTTGCACCGGAATGGTGAGTTCACGTTGGATTAACGTGGCGAGTTGCGCTCCTGCTAGGGCTGCGCAGAGCTCTAGACGCGGGATAGATTGTTGCTTTCGTGGGGCTATTCTTGAGCGAGCCAGGATGAAAGCAGTATGTATTTCTCCTCCCTCCTCTCGGGCACGCAAGTAGGCCACCGAACCGTAGGCTACTTCGGAGGCGTCGCTGAAGACGTGCAGGTCCATCTGGCACGTCTCCGGCCTCACTGTGGGTGGGAAGTAGCTGCGGCGTATGTTGACACCTGGGAGTGAGCTGAGTTCCGTCTCCCACTCTCTCCATGTGGATGCAAGGTGTTCGGGTATGGGGTCGTCCCAGCCCTGGTCCTTGTCCCATAACGTTCTTACAATCATCTTTGCCCTGGTGGTGTAAGGTAGAATACATCCCAACGGGTCATATTGTCTGGCGAGTGTTCTGTATACACTCCGTCTGGTGGTCGGTAGTGCAGTCGACCTTCCCTGCTCCTTGGTCAGGGGTGTGTGTTTATAATGGAGCGAGTCTGTTTTGAAGCGCCAGACTAGTCCTAATGTCATTTCTTGGGCTTCTCCTGGGATGGTCGCCATCCAGGTCTCGCTGCTTGCTGCCTTGTCCTCGGGGGAGAGGCTGCGCAATACTTGCGGGTCGCTGCTGGCCCACTGCCTGAGATCAAAGCCGCCTTTGATCAGGGAGGCGCGGAGCTTGAGTAGAAGGGCCTCGGCTTCTTCTGGCGTCGAGACGCTTTGCAGACAGTTGTCCACGTAGAAACTATTTCCTACACTTTGTCGGACCTCTTCATCAGCTGCTGGGTCCTCTGCGACGTGTTTTTGCAGTGCAAACGTAGCACAGCATGGGCTGCATGTGGTTCCGAAAGGGAGGACTTCCCATTGATAGATGGCTGGTTGCTCATCCCCGATCCTCTCTCTCCATGGTAACCGCAGCAGGGGCTTGTCCTCCTCCACTAGTCTCACCTGCAGGAACATCCCTTTGATGTCGCCGCTGATGGCCACCTTGTCTTGGCGGAAACGTAGTAACACGCCTAGTAGAGAGGGGCCGAGTGTTGGGCCGGGCAAGAGCTCTTTATTCAGATTTTGTGATCCGATCTGGTAGCTGCAGTTGAACACAATACGATCCTTGCCGTTGTGGTGGACTTCGTGGTGCGGCACGTACCATGATTCGGTCGTCTGATCGGCCTCTTTAATGTCAATTTTCTTTATGTGTCCCGCTGTGATTAGCTTGTTAATCTCAGCGCGGTACACCGTCTCTTGAACGGGGTCTCTGGCTAGGCGCCGCTCTGTGTTCAATAGATACCGCTCCGTCGCTTATTTTGGGGCGTGGAAGGTAGGCATACCCTCTCGCCTCAGGAGTGGAGTTGCGTATCTCATCACTCCGTTGACTTTGACTCTCTTTGTCCCCTGCTCGAGGAGTGCTATAGCGTAAATGTCTTCCTTGGAACGAATGTCTTTCTTTTCGTTCTTAAAGGGCATTGTCTCTAGTGTCCATAGCCTCTCGACATGCTGTAGGAGGGTGGTGTCTTCTTCTGTCACTCTGGAGTGGAGGCAGTTAGTGGCTGCTGTTCGGTTAAGAGACTTAGCGAGGGGGCCTTGTAATGTCCATCCTAGGCGGGTCTCGACTGATTGGTGCATGGCGGTCACCAATCTTCGGCCATCGTTTTCTCTCCTAGGTCCCTCTCTGGAGCTTGGGGTGCTCCGCATGAACATATCCAACCGTAGGCTGTTGACTTCTCTCGCCAGGAAGTCGGCTAGGTCTAGGAGGGATGGCTCGGGACCGTTAGGATCACGGTGGTCTCTTTGCCGCCTGAAGCGCTCTTGTCGGGCGGGCGGAAGCTTCTCTAAAATCCTCTCGACATTAGAGTTCGCGTACAGTTCGTGCATACCCTTTTCTCTTTGCGCCCCCAGCATCCCTACCAGGGATTGTACCTTGATAGACAGGTCATCTAGTGAGCGATTGTCTGTGGCTGGGGGTAGGCGGTCAATATGCCTTATCTCTTGTATTACGTAGTCCCATATGCGTCCATATCTTTGGTCGAGTGCTGCTAGAGCCGCTGTGTATGGGGTAGTAGAGGTGGCATAGGCCAGCGCTATATTGTGCGCTCGGGGCACCTTGAGGTGCTTCAGTAGGATAGCATACTTGTACGGTTCATCAGCTACATCGGACATCATTGTCTCTAAGCACATTCGTAGCTCCGTGTACTGTGCTCTGTTCTCGTGGGTGAAGTCCGGAAACGTCGGTGTGCCAATGTATGATGCCATGGATGGCTGGCACATCGGTGAGCGTTGGAAGAGAGGCCTCCTAGGCGAGTCTCCTCTTACGCCTCTTGGTGGGCTGGTACCTGCTGGGTACCATGGCCCGCGTATCCAGGTGCTATTCCTCGAGGCTGGTCGTGCGTCAAGCTCACCCGTGAATTGAGTCGGGGGTCTGTAGCGCAGAGCCGCGGGGGTAGAGCCTGGGCTGTACTGGACCTCCTGGTCCTGTGGAGTACTGTGCTGCTGTCGGGATTGACTCTCCTCCTCTCCCTCTTCTTCTTCCTCTGGCAGGTCCTCTAGATCCTGTAGTCGTCTATTTAGCCTCTCCGCGGTGTAGACCGTTTCTTCCTTGTAGCTGGGTCTCGCGTGGACCGGTCGGGGAAGGAGTTCGGAGGGGGGTATAGGCTCTCTCTGGTGGTCGGGCTCAGGGTCGCTTGATCGGGTAGGGGAGGGTGCCCTTGACCCTTGTCTTGACGAGGCCCTGGAACCCCGTGCGGAGGGAGGGGGTGTTGCCCTGGTGATCAGCTGCTCCATTATATGCGCTTGTAATCGGTCGCGCTCGGCTTCGCGCTTGGTGAGAGCGAGGTCGCGCTCTGCTTCTCTTTGGGCACCGGCGGCGGCACGCTGGGCTGCGGCCCGGTCCCTTACCATATTCTCTTCCGTCTGAAGGCGTCTAATCTCTAGACGTATACGATCTTCTTCGCTCCGTTGCTGCGCCTGAAGGCGTTCTCTTTCCATGGAAGAATGTTCGCGCTCACTAAGCGTCTGTGCTTGGAGTCGATCGCGCTCTGTTGAGGCTGCTAGGCTAGCGAGGAATGCCTGTGCCAGCATCTTGTCCGCCTCGCTGGGGGAAGACGCTGGTTGAGGTGATCCGCTCCTGGCAGTACTCGTTGGAGATCTGTTCTCCTGTGGCGAGTCCTGGAGATCCATCTCCGGGGTGCTCTCCTCTTCTTGTAGCGGGTAGAGTTCCATCCCTGGAGGGCTGTCTTTATCCTGGAGCTCTCCGGGGACTACTTCTTCGGTCATGGCGGGGGGTAAAGTCGTGTCAGGTCCCTCCTGGTCCCTACCGTGAGCTTGGTCAGTTACGTTAGAACCCACTAGGGCCTCTATTGGCGGGGTAGCCTGGGCGATAGGGTTGGACATAATTTTACTATCTACTTTTTCCGCGTTTACCGTCTGTAGAAGGCTAGGTAGTATATTGGCAACGTAATCCTCTAAGTACTGAGGTGTCTGCCGTCTACGCTGCGGGCGATCTACTTTAGGAGAACCGTTTTGTGGAGTGTTCATCATAGGCCATGTCAATATTAATACCACTATATTAATATTACACTAGTTACCCTCCGGCTCGAAGGACCAATTGTAACTGAGGGGTACAATTCCCTGACTGTATTGATAAGTATGGTATCATTAAACCACTACCGCTTTATGTACTTTAATTACTGGCCATACAGTACATGATATCTAAATATAATGAACACTTCCCACAATGAACCGGTTCTACACAAAGTTGTCTTTAAGTATTTATTGCAGCAAAAGGTACATAATACTTCTCTATTATACTTTGAATGCACTTGTAAGGCAAAGGAATGTGCGTAGGCAAATCAACAATGAATGTCCATTCTCTGGTTACGCAGGAGGTAATTATACAACCTGAATCTTAGGGAATTATATCTATGGTACACTAGTAATATATAGCGGGAGATACTGGAAGGGTCCCCCTGGTTGTAAGCCAGCAGGGGTAGAGGATCTGTCGGTAGTAGAGAGTCTGGTCAACGATGACTAAGGAGACTCCAAGTACAGGAGACGGTGCAATAGTCTCTTGATCCACAGACGAATACAGCTGTTCTCCGTAGACTGTAGCTCCACAGTGAAGAAAGCTAGCCGGCCTCAGGCTCTCTGAGGCGCCGACTCGACTGGTCTCCTCACAGGGTAAATCCAACACGCGTAGGCGTCGGCGATTCTCCGCTCCATAAATCACAGGACCAAAGCAAATATATTCCAGCCGCAAAGGGCTATGTAGTCGTCGGGTAGATTAATCCAGTGTACATGTCCACACGGTTCTCGTCTAGGTCTCCTCGGGTGAAAGCGCCATGAAAGCAGCCCAGCCTGGATAAGAACTCTAGCTAATACGAGGAAGCGTTGGTGATGCTGGTCACTGTAGAACTTTAGCCGCACGATACACTATACACAAATAGACTATTACTGACTTAATAGAAATATGTCGCACTCGACGGTATAGCGCCAAACTCTGACAATTCAGTTATTAATTCGCACGCGGTCTCA
This sequence comes from Notolepis coatsorum, assembly GCF_963971535.1. NCBI lineage: Eukaryota > Metazoa > Chordata > Actinopteri > Aulopiformes > Paralepididae > Notolepis > Notolepis coatsorum. Next base: position 164,778,958 of record NC_140169.1, on the reverse strand, counting down.
ATGCTCTATTCTGGGGCCAAACAGGCCATACTTCACCGCACGGAGTATCGTGGGTGAGGCTTCAACTTATTGGGTAACTCTTGACTTCTGACTAAGTGCTTCTGTATTCACCTGCGCCATATTTATATGCACGGTGAACAAACTAGTGCCAACCTCATTTCTGTCTCAGTATTCCTGGGCAAGGCCGGGCATGTCCAGACATGTCTTGACGGTGACTTTGAACCTGACTCTGGAGGCGCGGCTCTGGCGCCTGTGGACCGCTGTCCAATAGGAGAATGAAATATTATGGTCTGGGCTAAAGGGATATTCCGTGTATATGTACAAGGAATATACAAGGGATATCAAACGATATACAAATACTATGCAATATATATCAATAAATAAATATATATATTCGGTTTAATCTGATCCTTTGTAACAGCTAGAGTAGAATAGAAGTACTTTATTGATCCCGAGGGAAATTCAGCACCACAGATCGCTCACACAATGAATATTGAGTTAGTCGAAAGTCACAAATAAGAATAGGAATAAGAATAAGATTTTTTTTTAAACACAGTCAGAGATATACATTCTAAAATATGTATATACATTCTAAAATTCTGAAATATACAGTCTGAAAATATACAGTAAAATGTAAAATGTAAATGTACAGGATGATATACAGGGATTTATTCTGTGCTCAGTGAGGCAGTGAGGCGTTGACAGTCTGATGACTGTTGGTACAAAGGACTTCCTGTGACTTCCTGTGACTTCCTTTGACACCCTGTGTAATAACTGTGTTCCCGTTATTTTGTTTGTGTCAGGAGGCTAAAGGATTTCACTCTGGGCTTTGTCTCCCACTTCTCACTAACCCTCTCTCTCTTCTCACTAACTCTCTCTCTCTCTCTTCTCATCTAGGATAAACCCCTCAATAATCAAATGCTTCTACTCTCTTCTTACCAACAGGACACAACAAGTCAAGGTGAATGACACACTCTCTGAGGTCAAATTCTGCAGCACCGGGGTGCCTCAAGGTGCGGTGAGCTCCCCTCTCGTATTTACACTGTACACCAATGAGTGAGCAGCAGTCAGCTGTGGGATATTCGTGGATATCCTGAAGAAGAATGTTCTCAGTCAACCGAGGTTCAGTTAATAACAAAGGTTTATTAACCAAACAGATAGAAATATACATAGTACATAGAGAGAATGGCTGAGGCTCTCGCCCCAGGTGATCAGCTGAAATGACCCAGGTAAAGAGCCCTGGAATGTTGTTGGGAGGAGCATTATATAGTTAAAAGAGGGGGAGGTGGTCCCATTTGATAGGTCAAATGGGGGGGGGGGGGGGGGGGGGGGGGCACAGGATTGGGGAGAAAGGGGAGGGGAATGTCTTTACATGAGGGAGTTGGGGAATCATTATATTATTCCACAGTTACTCACTTTTCTCTTCATAATGTGGGTGAGATTAATGTATTGGGGGATGTCTTTACATGAGATAGTTGGGGAATCATTATATTATTCCACAGTTACTCACTTTTCTCTTCATAATGTGGGTGAGATTAATGTATAATACACCAGGATTATTTGGAACAGGTAAAATATTGAAAAGTGAATATATATGGTAAAAGAATGGGATCGATGTAATCCATTGGTTATCAGATAATGAATGAAATAGAAAAATATAATAATAAATAATAAAATAATTAACATTTTGGCCAATGTGATCTGTTGGTTGGCATAACAGTTTAAAATAGAACTATTTACATACATGATTCATGACATGATTGACTGGACTAAAGTCTGTGTTATTTTGATATCAGAGATGTGGGATGTGGGAATATCACCCGTTTCTTTTATTAATAATGGTCTGATTTAGCCACTCAAATACCTATATCAATGAGTGGTCCTCAACTCTGATATCAAACAACAATTAACATACTCATTAGAAGCTATAGCTGTGCACATATCTGGCATACCTCCAGTCGCTCATGTCGTGACTCAGACATTTAAGTGGTAACTATGTGTCTTCATGATAATATCTATGGGAGTTAAGATCATTAATACTCAACCATTTAACCACATAAGATCATGGTCGCACACATACATATTAATAAACTAATTGAACACATGTGGACCCTGTCTCTGTGTGGACAGAGTGCACAGGGTGAAAACACAAAATCGTGTGCATAATTATCAGGAATAGGATTTACAAATAGGCATTAACACTTTAACTGCCAAAAACGCCGTAACTCGTCATTCCCCGCCATGCTCAAGTTGCCGCGGACGCCGTAACTCGTCTTTGATATCAATATTTCAAAAATCTGTGATCAGAATCATATTTCCCATCCGGAGCCCTTGACACACAGTTCTGATCTCCTCTCAATCCTCTAGCGGTTCAAGAGCGCCATCTGGTGGCCGATCGGCAGATCGAAACCGGATGTCAACCTTTAACCCGGTAGGACTCACTCCATATGGGGTCCGGGCACTCGCTAATGTTAGAGAGACTCCGTCTTCACACAGTGAACATCGATCGGTGGAAATAACTCGAAAAAACAACATGATTTGGACGTATATACTATTATACAACCTGGAAATGGATCGGGTATTTCGACATCCCATAATAGAAAACTGTCTACTCCACGCTGATCGCCCAACGGCCCGAGGAGACTGGGGTGAGTTTTAGCGTGTAGTATTACCGTGTTCGATATAAACTGCTATGATGAACATATGACCCACATTAGATGAATGGTATAGCGTTGCCCACGGAATTATAAATGCCCCCTCGCCCATCCGGTCAACATCAGATGACGTGTAGTAACTCCTAGAAGTACATCCAGTTGACATTTTTTATCTCGCACCAAACTGTATTTGATCATCAATATAATGCATTTGGGGCTATAAATCACGTTCTGGAGAAAGCTGCAGAAAGAGATGAAAACATACTTATACTTTAGACCATATTTTAGTATGAATATGTGAATGAAAAAGTTTAACGTTGCTACACCATGAACAATACATTATAGGACATTGAATGGGCCCTAATAATGGCAATCTAGCAATAGAATTTAAAAAGTTATAGCCCTGCAAAGAAGGGGAACTTCTCCATGTTAAATAGAGCTGGCAAGGGATGGTATATCATGAATTTAACCCATGGCAATCAAAGTGTTAACCTAGTGGCTAATGTATAAAAAAAAACATTTAAAAACCGTTAACCTAGTGGTTTGTATAAAAACTGATATAAAAGGTGATTATGATAATTGTAACTGAGGGGTTACAATACCCTGACTGTATTAAAGATTGTGATATATTAAACCACTACTAGTTATGTACTTTAATTACTGGCCATACAGTACATGAATATATATGGTGAACACCCACACAAGAATACGGCATTGACACATAAAGTTCTATTGGAGGGTTATTTATTATTATTAAGCAAAGTTAGGTTACAGATTGAGAATTAGGCTTGCGCTTGTATGGCGAAGAACATACGTAAAGTCAGTCAAGAGCATAAGTCAATGAGAATAGTATGAATACTATGATGGGTCTAAGCTGACGCCACCTGTGGTATAGCAATTATATGGGCCACACCGGTACCAGCTGGAGACACTGGGGGGTTCCCTCCGGGTGTAAGGCCGGTAGGGGTAGAGGAATGTTCGGGTACAAAGTCTGGGTCAACGAGGAATAACGAGGCTCCAGATACAGGAGCCGGTGCATGTACTCCCTTGATCAGCAGACAAAGCAACAGTTGTAATCCAGTATGCTCGACAGCATTGACGACAGCCAGCCAGCCCCTTCCAAGAGGCGGGCCCGAGTGATGATCCTCACGGGGGTAAATCCCAAACGACAGTGGGATCAACGGTTCTCTTCTCCAGTGGTCACGGTCCCAAAGCAATATAATCCAACCAGAAATGGTTCTGCAATCGCCGGTGTAGATTCTCCGGTGTACATATCCAACGGTTCTCGCCTAGGACTCCTCGGGTGTGGGCACGGATTTAGGCCGCACAGCCTGGATAAGTGCACTAGCTAAATACACGACGAACCGGTGGTAATGCTGGTCACTGAAGAACTGTAGCCGCACGATACACTATAAATGATCGACTATTACTTCACATTAGATTAAGTCGAACTCAACGTTACTGCGTTAAACTCTGACACTTTAGCATTCTATTCGCACGCGGTTCTCAATGCTCTATTTAGATGCAAGGTTGCTCACTTCACTGCACGTTGACTCGTGGTGAAGGCATTAAGGTTTTGGTAAGACTGAAATGAACTTGATGAACTACTGCTGTTTACACCTGCGCCGTATTTATACTTAAGTGACAATATAGTACCAACCTGGTCACTTTGGTCCTGAATCACTACACTGCCAAAGGCATGTTCTAACATGCCCCAAACTCGCCCACTGCACCTGTCTGAGTACGAGACTGCCTGGAGCCTGGGGGCGCTGTCCAATAGGAGAGCGAATATTACTCTGGTTTGTACGCAGGTAAAGGGATATTCCGTGTATATATACAAACAATATACAAGGGATATCAAACGATATACAAATATTATACAAGGGATATCAAATGATACAAATATATATTCAGTTTAATCTGACCCTTTGCAACAGCCGCCTCCTAATTAGTCCGCACCTAATTAGTTAAAGCGAAGGCAGATTAATAGTCCTGTCAACTACTCAATGTCTGTTGTGGGGAGTAGGGCAGTCTACAAAGTCAGTGGGTCATGATCGTCATCAGGGGAGTCAGGGAGCCTCGGCAACTCTATCAGCCTCGCCACGGGTCGGGTGTAGGTCCGTCCCTGGGCAATAACTTCTGCCGCTCTGACCTTTCCGTCGGCACCAGTGATCACTTTGCTTACGCGGCCGGCCGGCCACATAGCTCGGGGTAGTGACTGGTCTATGATCATAACGACTGTGTCCACTTTTAAGTTGTCCCTGTCCTTGACCCGCTTCTGACGGGCTGGAAGGGATGGTAGGGAGCTTAGGAGGAAGCGGGCCTGAGACTGGTTGATCTGTGCTTGGCTGTGTCTCCACATCCTCCGTCTGTTCCTCTTGTTCGGTCTGTACCCCATCTGAGGAGGGGCCGGTTCCGGCCGCCCCATCAAGAAGTCGCTTGGGGTGCTGGGTTCGAGGTCAGCTACGTCGCTTGGAGCGCAGCTGAGGGGGGTGGAGTTCGGAACTCCCTCTTCTTGGGCCCACGGTTCTCTCACAGGCCTCTCGTCTAATGTCAATAGCCTCTCAACGGGCTGTACGAGACAGTGGCCTGTGTCGCTCACCTTTGTGTGCAGGCAGCGTGTAGACGTGGGTTGACTGTCAAGTCCATAGAGGGGGCCCTGGAGCGTCCACCCCAGTCGGGTCTGAACCGCGACTGGGCATCCTTTGGGTCCGATGTGGGCCGCCTCAATTGGGAGAATGAGGTCCGCGTGGTCGGAGCCTATAAGCAGGGTCGGTGTGGCGCCGTCGATGAGCGGTATAGGTAGTTGACGTAGGTGCACGTACTTCGCCATCAGCTGTGGGATGGGGTAGGTGTACTGTGACAGGCCTATGTCGTGGCTGGTGAAGACGTTAGTGATGCTATACTGCTTCTCGGGCTGCTCGACCGCTGCTATCGTGAAGGAGACATTTTCACCCTTTATGGTCTTCCGGTCTCTTCTAATGGTACGGATTGTCATTGTTTCTTTGGCACCCCGCAGGCCCAACTGGGCTGCGGCGGAAGCGAGGAGGAGAGTCTTTTCAGACCCATCGTCTAGGACGGCGTAAGTGTCCAGGACCTTGTCCTCGTAACTCAGGAGCACTCTGACCACTTTGATGAGCACTCGGGGGGTCCCGTGGTGCTGGTCTATGTGGAGCACTCCTGTTGGTGGGTTGCCTTGGATCTTCTGTAGTGGTGCCGACTCGCGGTCGTCCGAGTAGCACCGTGACTCCCAGTGTCTGCTGTAGCAGTCAGGACACCAGGGGGCGGTCTTATGGATCTTCTGTAGTGGTGCCACCGCCTCGGCCTGATACATCACCGTGACGGGCCTACTTGGTTGTCCTGGCGGACGCTTGTTGCTGTCGTGCAGGACCTCCAGGTGGGCGCCGTCGCACTTGCTGCATCTCTTCTTTAGGCGGCACTCAGCTGCCATATGGCTGCGCGCGCAGCGGAAGCAGCGGCGGTTGGCTTTGATCCACTGACTCACCTCGTCAGCGGTCAGCTTCTTGAAAGTGTCACATTGAGACAGCCCATGTTCCTCTTCACAGTACTGGCATACAATCTTCCACTCCCCCTTGGTCGGGGGGGTGCTGTGGTTCTTGTGCTGCGGCACTGACTCGGCCTGGTGCATAACGGTCACGGACCGGCGGTTGTCATTGAACCTCCGCGGTCCATCTCTAGGGCTAGGGTCACTCCACACGAATGTGTCCAGTCTTAGACTGCTGACCTCCCTGGCGAGGAAATCAGCTAGGTCTAGGAGGGATGCTTCTGGGCCGTTGGGGTCGCGGTGGTCTCTCTGCCGCCGAAAACGCTCTTGGCGGGCTGGAGGGAGCTTCTCCAGTATTCGCTCCACATTAGAGTTTGCATATAGTTCATGTCTCCCCTTCTCCTTTTGGGACCCCAGCATCCCCACAAGGGATTGTACCTTGATAGAGAGGTCATCCAGTGCTCTATTGTCTTTGGCTGGGGGGAGGCGCTCGATATCTCTTATTTCTTGTATCACGTAGTCCCATATGCGTCCATAACGCTGGTCGAGGGCCACTAGAGCAGCGGAGTATGGGGTGCTTGAGTTGGAATATGCCAGCGCTATATTATGCACTCTGGGCACCTTGAGATGCTTGAGGAGGATAGCATATTTGTACGACTCATCAGGGACGTCGGACATCATAGTCTCCAAGCACATCCGTAATTCCGTGTACTGTGCTCTGTCCTCGCGCGTAAAGTCTGGGAACGTCGGTGTGCCAAGGTACGATGCCATGGATGGCTGGCACATTGGTGAGCGTAGGGGAAGAGGCCTCCTGGGCGAGTCTCCCCGTACGTGTTGTCGTGGGTTGGTACTCGGTGGGTACCAGAGGCCGCGTACCCAGGTGCTGTTCCTCGGTGCTGACTGTACGTCAAACTCACCCGTGAGTTGGGTCGGGGGTTTGTAGTGCAGTGACTCGGGGCTGACGTCTGGGCTGTACTGGGCCTCCTGGTCCAGAGTACGTTGCTGCTGGTGGGCTTGACATTCCTCCTCTTCCTCTTCCTCTTCTAGGTCCTGGAGTCTTCTAGTCAGTCTCTCGGCTACGTAGGCCGGTTCTTCCCGGTGGCTGGGTCTCGTATGGACCGGTCGGGGAGGGGGGTCGGAGACGTAGACAGGATCCTCCTGTTGGCCGGGTCCCGGGTCGCTTCGTCGGGTAGGGGAGTCGGAGACGTAGACAGGATCCTCCTATTGGCCGGGTCCCGGGTCGCTTCGTCGGGTAGGGGAAGGTGCCCTAGACCCTTGTCGTGATGATCTCCGGGAGCTCCGTGCGGAGAGAGGGGGTGTCGCCCTGGCAATCAATTGTTCTATCATCTGCGCCTGCAGCCGGTCGCGCTCTGCCTCGCGCTGGGCATGGGCGGCGTCGCGCTCTGCATCGCGCTGGGCATTGGCGGCGTTGCGCTGTGCATTGGCGGCGTTGCGCTGTGCATTGGCGCGGTCTCTTTCAATGTTCTCTTCCGTCTGAAGGCGTCTCTCCTCCAGTCTTATGCGGTCGTCTTCACTCCTTTGTTGCGCCTGGAAGCGCTCTCGTTCGGTTGCAGAGTGTTCGCGTTCACTAAGGGCTTGCACTTGGAGTTGCGCGTGAAGGCGCTCTCGTTCCGCTGCAGATTGTTCGCGCTCGCTTGCTTGTTGCGCCTGGAGGCGCTCTCGTTGTTCGCGCTCACTCGTCTGTTGAGCCTGAAGGCGCTCTCGTTCCATGGCAGAGTGTTCGCGCTCACTAAGGGCTTGCGCTTGGAGTTGCGCGTGGAGGCGCTCTCTTTCCGTGGCGGAGTGTTCGCGCTCACTAAGCGTCTTTGCTTGAAGCCGGTCGCGTTCACCCTGAAGTCGGTCTCTTTCGGTGGAGGCTGTCAGTGTGGCGATCAAGGCTTGCGCCAGTATCTTGTCCGCCTCGCTGGGGGATGACACTGACGGAGGTGATCGGCTTCTGACAGGGCTCGTTGGAGATCTGTTCTCCTGGCGCGCCCCGAGGTCCATCTCCTGGGCGCGCTTCTCTTCTCTTGGTTGTGTGTCGGGTTCTGTCCCTGGAGCGCTTTCTTTATCCTGGAGCGCTCCGGGGTCGATCCCGGTGACGCTGTCTGGAGGTATAGTCATGTCATGTCCCACCTGGTCCCCCCCGTGAGCTGAGTCAGTTTGGTCTGAACCCACTGGGGTCTCTACTGGCAGGGTCGCCTGGTCGATAGGATTTGACATGCTTTGACTATCCGCTTTATCCGTATTTAACGTCTGTTTAGATAAGCTAGGTAGTAGAACGACAGCGTATTCCTCCAGATAGGGAGGTGGCTGACGTTTGCGCTGCGGGCGTTCTAGCTTGGGAGAGCCGCTTGGGGAGTGTTCACCGCTGGCCATGGTTAATATTAATATTATATTAAATATTACACTGATACCCTCCGGCTCGAAGGACCAATTGTAACTGAGGGGTTACAATACCCTGACTGTATTAAAGATTGTGATATATTAAACCACTACTAGTTATGTACTTTAATTACTGGCCATACAGTACATGAATATATATGGTGAACACCCACACAAGAATACGGCATTGACACATAAAGTTCTATTGGAGGGTTATTTATTATTATTAAGAAAAGTTTGGTTACAGATTGAGAATTAGGCTCGCGCTTGTATGGCGAAGAACATACGTAAAGTCAGTCAAGAGCATAAGTCAATGAGAATAGTATGAATACTATGATGGGTCTAAGCTGACGCCACCTGTGGTATAGCAATTATATGGGCCACACCGGTACCAGCTGGAGACACTGGGGGGTTCCCTCCGGGTGTAAGGCCGGTAGGGGTAGAGGAATGTTCGGGTACAAAGTCTGGGTCAATGAGGAATAACGAGGCTCCAGATACAGGAGCCGGTGCATGTACTCCCTTGATCAGCAGACAAAGCAACAGTTGTAATCCAGTATGCTCGACAGCATTGACGACAGCCAGCCAGCCCCTTCCAAGAGGCGGGCCCGAGTGATGATCCTCACGGGGGTAAATCCCAAACGACAGTGGGATCAACGGTTCTCTTCTCCAGTGGTCACGGTCCCAAAGCAATATAATCCAACCAGAAATGGTTCTGCAATCGCCGGTGTAGATTCTCCGGTGTACATATCCAACGGTTCTCGCCTAGGACTCCTCGGGTGTGGGCACGGATTTAGGCCGCACAGCCTGGATAAGTGCACTAGCTAAATACATGACGAACCGGTGGTAATGCTGGTCACTGAAGAACTGTAGCCGCACGATACACTATAAATGATCGACTATTACTTCACATTAGATTAAGTCGAACTCAGCGTTACTGCGTTAAACTCTGACACTTTAGCATTCTATTCGCACGCGGTTCTCAATGCTCTATTTAGATGCAAGGTTGCTCACTTCACTGCACGTTGACTGGTGGTGAAGGCATTAAGGTTTTGGTAAGACTGAAATGAACTTGATGAACTACTGCTGTTTACACCTGCGCCGTATTTATACTTAAGTGACAATATAGTACCAACCTGGTCACTTTGGTCCTGAATCACTACACTGCCAAAGGCATGTTCTAACATGCCCCAAACTCGCTGCACCTGTCTGAGTACGAGACTGCCTGGAGCCTGGGGGCGCTGTCCAATAGGAGAGCAAATATTACTCTGGTTTGTACGCAGGTAAAGGGATATTCCGTGTATATATACAAACAATATACAAGGGATATCAAACGATATACAAATATTATACAAGGGATATCAAACGATACAAATATATATTCAGTTTAATCTGACCCTTTGCAACAATAATCGTTATGCATTGTTCTAGTATTTTGCATACTATCAATGGTCAAAACAAAACTTGGTGTTTTGGAACAAACCAACTGGTTCTGCCCTCTTTAACAATATAATTTGCAATGTGACTCTGTGATCATTCCTTATTGTTATTATAAAATTGGTTAATGCAATCTTACTGATTGTATTTCATCATATTCTTAGTTAATCATTTTCCAGATACATATGAACTTTGTGAAACAGTTCTTGTTTGTGAAGGCATGAATCTGACAGATGTTGCTTCGCTGTTGACAATCTGTTCTCTGCCAGGGGTGCATCCTTCTGTGGTGGTCTTGATGTGTGTTGAATGTATCGTACATTCAGTTGATGTTTCTGTGAGTCTGTCGTGTGGCAGCGCCAGACAGTAAGACAGTAATCAAAAAAAAAAAAACAATGTGAACAATATGTGCTAGGCCTGTTTTACTGCAAGTGTTAGGCGTTTCTCGTGTGTTCAGGTCCCCATCCACATCCAATCTCGTCAAAGGTCACAGGGTTATTGGGAGTGGTGGGGTGGTCGTCCACGGGGACGCTGTAGATTCCCCTCCCGGAGCCTGTGTTGCTCTTCATCTGTTGCTGTGCTCACGCTTGGCCTTTATCAGGCCCAGAGACATGGCAATAGGGTGGTCTTGAACGTGCTGTGTGGTGGTTGGTCCCCCGCTCCCCGTCATCGCGGTACCAGAGGGGCGAGGGTTTGCTGGTGTAGCGGCCAGTCAGTAGGACGCTCTCTCAGGTTGTGTCTGCAGCTCCTTGGCGGCGTCCTTCGTGGTCCTCTGCTGTTGTGGGTCGTTCAGGTTTCTGGGTTGTGTTCCTCTCTGCCTGGTCCCGCCGTCGTTCGTGGTTCAGGTCACGCGTCATCTCACTCGTCCTGTCCTCTCACCAATTTATGATCTGAGGATGATGAAAACTGCCTTAGAAAACCTCCTCACATAAATGATTCAACGCCTTTCTGCTAAAGAGGAAAATCATTTTGGGTTAATTCAATTCATTGTGTAGTACCATCATGCATTTGATATCGTTTGGATCCGATCTTTGCATGGAATCAGAAACATTTCTTTTTATCTTTATAATCTGTGATGTCAAATTGAAGTTGATCTTACCTCAGGCCGCGTACGATGGGTGTGCTTCAGGATACTTACCTTGCCATGACTTCTCTGGCTTTTCTCACATCTCAGTGTGACTCATCATATTAGCATGGGGGAAAAACATAAAAATCTAGGCAGCCAGTTAATTTTGCATGAAAAACAATCATTCGTTTTCTCATTTACTCTTAAGTAGCATTAATTCAATTATCCTATAATACATCTTGTGCATTTTGATAATCATTGTGTAAATGATTATATTGATGTTCCAACTGGTGTTTCATAGAAATGTATTTGTTTGTTAAAAAGAAGAGTCATGCATGTTAATAGTTAGTGGAAAAATAGAATTGTCAGTAATTTCCTGACTGCATTCATCAAGTACCAGTGAATCATGGTGTTCGCTATGGCAAGCTGATCTCCAGACATTGCATTCAATGCGTTTTTGTGGTTCCCTGTTGTTATCCATTGTCAGGTGAGTCTCGGTGGTAACAAAGAGAAAATCTGCATCTAAAGCGATACTTCCTACTATACTAAGTATAGTGGAGATACTAAATTGAGTCCCTAGGTGTGGTCAGGGTCCTCTCTAGCTATTTGCATTGTCTTTCAGCTCCACATCGTCCTCAACTGATTTTCGTGTTCAAATGTAGATTATTTTGGGGTCTCAATTTACATGATTGTAGCTGGTCTCACTTTGTGTCCTGTCTGTGTTCAGATGCAAATCATTTGAGTTTCCGTCTTTTGTGATACAATTTGGGTGTAGACCTGCACTGCTCTGCGTCTTGCCTCAGAGTCAGATCTGTCTGTCTCTTGGTTGTCTGTAAACACAAACACATGTTAATTTTCCACTCTTTTCTTTTCGTCTGGGTGAATTCTCTTTGACTGCCTGTGTGCTCAACAAACATTAGCTAGTCCTTCTCTATTTCATCATCTCACTCATCAATGTTACTGTGGAAAAGAGGAGGCATGATTTGGCCTCATCTAAACATCTGCATTTATTCATTATCTCTAAAGAAAGGTTGTTATTCTATCTTTAGCTTTTAGATCAAATCTATCCAATTGATTAGAATCCTATTTAAAACTAGCTTTATGTGACTTATAACGTGTACATTAAAGCAACATAAACACTCAAGTGATCTGAGATAATTGTAATTTACTGTAACTGAGATGATAGTTGTGTCATGCATCTATATTTAGGATTTTCATACTCACCGGAAAAGGTTGTTGTGCTGACATCGTCTTCATAGTTTAGTTCAGTTATTAAATAACCTTTATTAATAACAGATACTACACGTGGGTTTCATACACCATTCACCTCGGAAATAACGCTTTGCAATCCATGCAGTACTTTTCCGCGAGCTCTCAATAGCCTGGAATTCACCTAAAACCAGCGTTTTGTAACCGAATGAACGAGCCTGTGCATATGTGAAACGTAAACAAACAGAAACGATAAAACTACAATTCCCAACCGGAAGTCACTTTCCTAGCATGTCGCAAGAGTTGCACCCCAATGTTATTCCCTGTATAACGTTAACTCGTTTCCCAATGCTCGGCGCGATATCAGCCGGTTCTTAACTCAATAAAGCACTGCGGCGGGTTCTAATACTGTGCACATACAAACGAGACTTAAACAGACAAACAAACAATAATACATACAAGATAACGTGTTTGTATACCTGGTCTGTATCGGATCGATGTTCGTTTAATCGTCCAGCATCTGCTGCGATAAGGCTTGATTACCCTCGGTTTAACTATACATCGTTATTAAGGCATAACGACCGACCCTGAACTTCGAAATTTAACAGCGCTATATTAGATTTGAATATACCGTTTAATCACACTCACGGCCCCTTCAACCCGCGACTAATGTCCCGTTTAATGTACATTCACGTACTACCGGGACGTCCCGTAGTCAGCTTCCCGCTATCTGTATGATCAATTGGTTAACCTAATCCGAATACATCGTTTTCAGGAATGGAAGAGGTCGTGGGCTTAGTTTGAGGTTGAAACTATGAATATTATGATGTTACTCTGGTAAATCTAATTATGATTTTATCAGCTCTCGGTCCTACTTCCCGCCTTTTTGCAGAAGAATCACAGAACATTTCTAACAGAGTAGCGTTTTCCAAGGATATCACGTCTAATAAGCCCACGTATCTTACTTTGTTGCCTATATTTCAGTCTGCATCAGCTAGACTAGGGATAGCAATCCAACAACCTTATGGTGTGCCCTAACTTTCGGTTGGCAACAGCTCAATCCGGGAATAGCACTACAACCCATCCTCTCAGAACCGCCTGATAAGGACCCAGGTACACGTGTTTCCCCGGTAACGATTCTCAATACAGATCAGATATATTAATACACGCTATTCTTACTCAGCCATGATCTCAATATTTGACAACATTCCGTAACATTCACCTGGCACAGAGAAAAGCGGGAAGGTTTTAATTCCTTGCCATACATTTTGGTCAACCATTCTATTATACTCACTTTTCTCTGTATAGATGAAACAATACAGCACGCCGGGAGGACGCAAAGAGTCCGTCACAAGTTCGTAGACGCCAATTGTGGGATATTCGTGGATATCCTGAAGAAGAATGTTCTCAGTCAACCGAGGTTCAGTTAATAACAAAGGTTTATTAACCAAACAGATAGAAATATACATAGTACATAGAGAGAATGGCTGAGGCTCTCGCCCCAGGTGATCAGCGGAAATGACCCAGGTAAAGAGCCCTGGAATGTTGTTGGGAGGAGCATTATATATTTAAAAGGGGGGGGGGGTTGTCCCATTTGATAGGTCAAATGGGGGGGGGGGGGGACAGGATTGGGGAGAAAGGGGAGGGGAATGTCTTTACATGAGGGAGTTGGGGAATCATTATATTATTCCACAGTTACTCACTTTTCTCTTCATAATGTGGGTGAGATTAATGTATTGGGGGATGTCTTTACATGAGAGAGTTGGGGAATCATTATATTATTCCACAATCATGTCCTGACATTTTCAGACGACACACTTATTCTAAGTCTACTGAAGGCTGGCGACTGCCCCTCTACTGACCTTAAAGAGATTGACTCCGTTCAGGTGTGGTGTGAGAGACATCATCTTGTTCTCAATACCACCAAAACCAAAGAGATGATATATGACCCCAGAGAAGTGAGAGTACATGACCCTGTGGTAATTGGCGACTGTGAAATAGAGCAGGTTGCATTGTACAAATACCTAGGAATCCACATGGATAATCGACTGAAATGGGATGTACATGTTGATGTTCTGTGTTCCAAACTAGCCCAACGACTGCACTTCCTCCGTAGACTCAGACTGTTTAGTGTGAGCACAGCGATCATGACCACATTATATAAAGCTGTCCTAGAAAGCCTGATGAGATGGGGCGTGGTTTGGTACACTCACAGTACAGTGTAAGTCGAAGATTGAAAGGCTAGTGAAAGCAGCGATGAAGGTGACCGGAAACACCAAGTATCCGTCACTCCAATCTATCTTCGATAAAGTAGTGGTCAGCCAGGCACAGAAAATCTTACAGGACCCTTCTCGTATTCTATATCCTGAGTACGAAGTTCTTACCTCAGGGAGATGGTTCAGAGCAAGTAGATATACGAGCAACCGCTATAAGCTCTCCTTCCTTCCTACATCCATCGCTCTCCTAAATAACACTAGAGGTCTATTCCTTTGAGGTGCCACTTAACAGTGGGCTGTCACCTCTTTCTTGTCCAAGTCCAAATCTTGTTGCAATTCAAGGGAAAGGTGCAATATGAAGCTTTTTGAAGCTTTTGAAATGAGTTACGTATGAATTATGGTTGCATGTCTTTATGCATTGTCATATTTGTCTGATGTCCCTTTTACTAACTGTATGAATGATTGTATATACAGTATATCTTTTTCTTTTTTGTTTACACTGTTATCGCAGAATGATGCAGCACTGATGTTCCTAGTAAATTTTTCCCTCGGGACAATAACATGTATTCTTATCTTATCTCACTCACTCATTCTTCCTTTAAGCTTTATTTTTTTAGACATATTCTGCATAGCACTAACAATATTTTGACTAGTGTTTTTTGTATTTTTGTATGGATCCATACTTGTAATAATCATTATTGAACTTTAGAATCCCCTTTAGATCATTATCATTTTGGACAGAAATGCAATATTCTATTTTAATATCAATGAATAAGCCGTGGATATAGAATATTCACCATTACAAGATGTATAGTATGGACTCTCTCCGACCATGCAAACGGTACAGCTCCTCCAAATTAATACTGGTCCTACTGCCAGTGTTGTATTGCTCGAGTCTGAGTCCAGGACTGATTTTCAGGACTCGTCGTGACTCGACTTGGACTTGAGCACTGATGACTCGGACTTGGACTCGAGCATTGACTGCATTCGGACGCGGAAGGTGCAGACGAGGACTCGGACTTGTTAATTGATAAATACTGTTTTCTTTTTTGTTATAGGCCCTAATCATTTGGCATAAGATATCGATGGCTAGTGCATTTGTTTGGCTATTGTGTCACAAAGTAAATAAATATATATATATTCTTTTTGGTTTATTTATTATATTCTATATTATTGTTTTTTTTTATACATTTTTCTTTCCTTTTTCATGTTCTTATTTACCTTTCTCCGTCTTCTCCCCCAGTCAGGCTGTGTGGGGCGTTGACAGCAACACAATCTCCCTCTCAGGGACTAAAGGTCTCTTGTTATCTTGTTGCAATAACCTACATGATATGAATTGGTATTTTATTGCAATACCCTTTCTTACGTGTGGGAACACAGAGCCTGGAGCACAGAGCCTGGAAAGGGGCTTTTGATCTGTGTCTGTAAATCACCTGCCGATGAGGTGGTTATTATTATTATTATTATTATTATTATTATTATTATTATTATTATTATTATTATTATTATTATTATTATTATTATTATTATTATTATTATTATTATTATTATTATTATTATTATTATTATTATTATTATTATTATTATTATTATTATTATTATTATTATTATTATTATTAGATTAAAATGTATTGTCATCATGCAGCATAAGTGCAGTACAACAAAAAGAGGTTTGGCATCCAACCAGAGTGCAAAGTAACAGTAAAGTGCAACAGTAATATACAATGTACAGGTGATTGAACTGCATACTACTGAGCAATAGTGCTAATCAGATGTATGTACAGAGTTGTACTATTAATATGTACAGTGATACAGGTATAAATACACAGATATGGTAGTAAGTCGTACTGGCCAGCAGTACTAAGAGTAGGTAAGATATATGTATAGATATAGTATCTACAGATATGTAAAAAAGGATTATATGCAGGTATGTACAGACAGATGTGGATATATATATATGGTAAGAATAAATATATATATATATGGTATATACAGCATTATTGTACATGCAGAGTTATATGGGTTATGCAGGTATGTTCCGTATAGGATATGCCTTCATATCCAATAGACCCCCCACCAGCGCTGGGGTCGGTGTTCGTTCAACCCTGAAATCTCCACACGAAGTACAGTTCAGTGAACCTCGGTCAGAGAGCCTCAGTCAGATAGTCTCAGTCAGTGAGCCTATGAGTACTATGAGACTGTGAGTAGGTACTGTGAGACTGTGTGAGTAGGTACTATGAGACTGAGTGGGTAGGTACTATGAGACTGAGTAGGTACTATGAGACTGAGTGGGTAGGTACTATGAGACTGAGTAGGTACTAGTGGTCTGCAAGGGCCTTGAAATGAAGCCCGTGCCCAGCCCGAGCCCGTGAACTTCAGGCCCTGCCCGAAAATAAGCCTGACTGTAAATAATATTTTAAGCCTTAGCCCGCGTGAAAACCAGAAAAAAAAAATTATTATTATTATTAAAATTTGTATTTTTTTTGTATTTGTTTTAAATATTCGAAACACGGTTTTATATGAACTTAATAAATAAACAAAAACGAAAATGTCCAATAGGTCTAACTAAATAACACATATCAGCTGAAAACTAATAAACCATCCTATAGCCTGATTCGCAAATTCTATTATATAATCCAATATAAAATAATTTTTTTGTTTTAAATATTCTAAACACTTTATATATTAACTTAATAAATAAACAAAAACGAAAATGTCCAATAGGTCTGCCTAAATAACGCATATCACGCTGAAAACTAAGAAGCATTTACATAGCCTGTTTCGCTCTTATTAGAATGCCGTCCCAGTGCTCGCTTATTAGACAGCCTCGTAAAACGTATTGAAGGCTATAGAATCTTCTTTGACACACACACACACACACACACACACACACACACACACACACACACACACACACACACACACACACACACACACACACACACACACACACACACACACACACACACACACACACACACGACACAATAGCCTACTCAGTCACTATACAAACAAACAGAAAACAGAAATCAGATTTCGAGCAGAGCAACATAATGAAAGCACAACAAAACAGGGCAGCAGCACCCAGCAAATAATAAACATCAGACTCACCACTTCGCTGTTGACGTCAGCAACGCGTTGAACAACGTTAACAAAACTTCGCCAACCGGCTACATACATCCAAGAACAAATTAAAACGTTCGCCAACTGGCTATGTTCCAACACAACCAATGCCACTTCGGTCCGGTTCATTTGTTCATCAATCCACCTGAGGGTCATCACTGTTCTCCCTCGAGTTCTCCCCTGAGTTCTCCCTGCGCGCTGCGGTAATTACATCCAAATGTTTATCTGATGACAGCTTGCGCGAAAACGAAACTTAAGGAAAACGAAGGTTATCCTATAACCCTAGTTATATATATAAAAAAAAAAAAAAAAAAAAACGGCGGTGCCCGGCCCGGCCGAGCCCGAATTATTTATTTAAAAATAAAGCCCTACCCAGCCCCGTCGGGCTTGGGCAGGGTTGCAGTGCACTAGTAGGTACTATGAGACTGAGTGGGTAGGTACTATGAGACTGAATAAGTACTATGAGACTGAGTAGGTACTATGAGACTGAGTGAGTAGGTACATGGCCGTAGCCAGCTATGAGGTCACCGAGGTCCGGACCTCGGTAACTATTTGTAACAAAAAAAATTTTAAAAAAAAATTATAAAAAAAAAATAAATAAAAAATTATAGAAATATCACAATATAAATGTACACTCGGGAGTTGAAAATGTCCGGTAATGTCTGATGTTTGGCAAAGGTACTCCCCCCTGTATTGCTACAGCACTATTTGGTATCTTCTGCCCAGGCAGGGGACATGCAGGTGGCTTTGCTTTCAAAGCATGCGCGAGCAGAACAGTAGTGACTGACAAGCCTGCGCGTGGGCTGTTTGGTCAACGACCGGCCCACTATAGCCTGTCCCAGCGGCCCATTTGTACAGACTGACACTCGGCCGGCCCAATAATCACATCTCTGTTGTCAACGACCGGCCCACTAGCCTGTCCCAGCGGCCCATTATGCTGGCCCGCCTCCCAAGCGGCCCAATCACATCGTTTAATAAGCCCCCCCCCTCTCTCACCTGTTTCTCGTGAACAGATGCGGAAAAGAGAGAAATATGGAGAAACAGAAGAAGCGCCAGGGGGGGGCAGAAAAATTGCGGGCGAAAAAATTCAGAAAGCTAGAGGTGGATGCTGAAAAATGTAATAAAATTACAGACATGTTTGCTGCTTCAACATCATCAACCACAATAATAGTGCAACAGCCTCAGGTAGCCACTACCAGCCAGGCAGAGGCAGCAGGGCCGAGGAGGGACAGTGAGTTGGAGGAGGAAGTGGAACCTGAGGTAGTTTGTGTGTGCATCTCTGCCATGGCCATGGTGATGTCGATAATAATATGAATGTAGATAACGTTATTTGGTCAGCACAGCGTTGGCTAAAATAAGCCCACGTTATACTCTCTGAGTGACCGTCACCTAAACTGATCAGCACTACTGATGAGACGCTGCCCCCTAGTGGCCGGCGGGTCAAACTACCCAAACAAACAAGCATACCATTGATTTAATTGCCATAAATCACATACAAATATCTAACTATTACTCCTCTGAGCATGAATATAAAACAAACAGGTGATCTATTAACTGTGTAAACCTTATGCAATATTAATCATTGATATTTGGATGCTTGAAATCTGTATGGACTGAGTAGTTAGTATTACCAAATGAAATAAGATGGAACAGCTCCATGCATTAATTGAATAAACAACTATTTGCTCATTACCAGTATGGTATTGTTTAAATTGTACAGCTTTTTGCACATCTTTGTCAGGGAATTCCAACATTATTGTTTGTTTGTATTCATTGCATGTTCGAAATAAAGATTTCAAATCAAATCAAGTGGAGAAATATGTTAATACTTCAGTAAAATTATTTTTTACCAACAACAGGTGACTTTTTATTATAGATAATGCATTTTGAATGAATAGGTTGGGTTGTATAACTCATTTTGGTATGCATTTTGCCCATTCACCAAATTATAAATGCATAAGAGACCACAGGGCTTTGGTGCACTCTTTAGGCCACTCACCAATAAGTGCCCCCACGTCCTGTAAATTACTTTGTGAGTGACTGACCTTAAATTGATCTCTAGATAATAAAGTTTGTATACAAAAAAATGGACCTCCCTAATTTCTAAACCCTGGCTACGGCCCTGAGTAGGTACTATGAGACTGAGTGAGTAGGTACTATGAGACTGAGTAGGTACTATGAGACTGAGTGAGTAGGTACTATGAGACTGAGTGAGTAGGTACTATGAGACTGAGTAGGTACTATGAGACTGAGTGAGTAGGTACTATGACACTGAGTGAGTAGGTACTATGAGACTGAGTAGGTACTATGAGACTGAGTAGGTACTATGAGACTGAGTAGGTACTATGAGACTGAGTGAGTAGGTACTATGACACTGAGTGAGTAGGTACTATGAGACTGAGTAGGTACTATGAGACTGAGTGAGTAGGTACTATGAGACTGAGTGAGTACTATGAGACTGAGTAGGTACTATGAGACTGTGATTAGGTACTATGAGACTGAGTGAGTAGGTACTATGCGACTGAGTAGGTACTATGAGACTGAGTAGGTACTATGAGACTGAGTAGGTACTAGGTACTTGAGCAACACACTTGACTTAACCCCTAATTGCTCCCGATGAGCAGGTCGGCACCTTGCATGGTTGCCTCCGCCGTCGGTCTGTGAATGTGTGAGTGACTGGGTCAAATGTGAGGAACAAAATTGTAAAGCGCTTTGGATAGAATCGCTATATAAAAAAGCAGCCATTTACCTTTTTTTTTTTTTTTTTTTTTTTTTTTTATTATTTTTTAAACAAACACATAAACAAACATGACAACACACGATAAGATATACAAGCATTCGTTGTCAGTGCACATCCAATGAAATCACATTTTAGTTAATTGTCTTATATAGGATATACCCCTAATACCTGTTATCTAAAAACCTACACACATATGCTCCAGCTCGAACCCCCCCCTCCCGGACCCCACCTTGGATAGTACCACCATTATCCCTCGCACCTAACCAGACACTACCATTATAAGCTAGCTTTTATTCTCTCCACCACTTCTAACCACATTGACATTTTGGATTCATTGAGACCCAGAATTCTTGCTGTAGATATTACCATTTACCATTTATAGTAGGTACTGCTCCTTCTCTGTCCACAAGCCTGTACAGTGGGAGGGTAAGGATATTTTCATATTCATGTTTTTGGGTCAGTGATTCACCACAGCGGATAAACGTGGTTGAAATAAGATCCCCTTAATCTAATCTTCACGATCATGAGAAATGGGAACCTATAGTCCTGAAGATAAAACTGGAAGGCAAAGCTAGCTTATCAGTAGACATGCAGGAAACCAATATTTTACCCTGTTAACCCTTTCACTACCACACTACAGACGGTTAACCGTTCATTACCACACTACAGAAGGTTAACCTGTCACTACCACACTACAGAAGGTGAACACACTACAAAATATTAACCCTTTCACTACCACACTACAGACGGTTAACGCTTTCACTACCACACAACATAAGGTTAACCCTTTGACTACCACACGACAGAAGGTTAACCCTTTCACTACCACACTACAGACGGTTAACCTTCTGTAGTGTGGCAGTGAAAGGGTTAAAAGATAAAGACTCCACGACTTGGTTTTAAAATCAAGAACATCACGGCAATCAATGTTGGAACGCAGTCAGTTGAGCTTATAGGACTAGATATTACAATCCCTTAGATAATCAGCACTTTTTTGAATGGGGTAGTGGTAAAAGCTTCACTGAGGTCTTCAGGTGGGCACCCTCCTTCATTGGTGTTTCGTTGACAGGCCCACGACACTTCCGAAGGGCTCAACGGCAACACCTGGCGTCCCAGGTGTGCCCCCCTCTGCTTTTACCCCTCGATGGTCATTTTGCAGCCCAGTTGGGGTCCTTTCTCTTAATCCATAGCCATCTGCTGCTTCGTTCGGCAGCCTCTGACAGTGTTTTGAGAGCTTGTCGGAACGCCTGTCCTCGCACTCTCATCCCCTTAAGAAGCTTGGTTGTGGACATGGCAACAAAACCTCTAGAACCAACCTCCACCGGAAGCACCTGTGCACGCCAGCCGCGTTGTTCTGCCTCGGCTGCTATGTCGGAGTACTTCAGTCGTTTACGTTCATATGCTTCACCAACTAAAGACTATCCGATGCTAGCTACTAGCCTAGCTACTAGCCAGGCTCCAAGCGAAGCTGCCAGGACGGCGGCCCTCTCCAGCTCACGACTCAACCATGGAAATATAGCTGCAACCCGGAGCAGAAAGCGCTCTGCCCTGTTTGCTCTCGCATCGCCAAATTCCCCAGACTCACGCGATGGGTCCGACTCCCCAAAGTTTAAACGTCCTCGCCTGCGGTGCTCTGCAGCCCATGCCAGTACGATCATTCAAACGGCGAGTGTTATCGATAGAAATGCCGCTGTGAACGAGCCCCTCCACACGGCGCTGCTGCCCGACCAACCGTCTAACCCCGCCAGCAATGCAGACGCTACTCCTGCGGCTTTTCACCATAGAAACCTGGGCCCTCATTCATCAATTTGTGCGTAGAACATGTTCTATTTCCACACGTAAGCACGGAATGTAGAACTAGTGTACGCACAGGGAAGTCGGGATTCATCACACGTGCGTACGCAGGCTCTATGCTCCTCCGTGTTGATGAATCCCACCTTGGCTCTGCGTCGAGGCTCGTGCACACTTTCACGTATTTGCATACCAGAAACGCCCCGATTAACCATATACGGTAATGGAATACACCCATGAAATGTGTAAAAATGGACTAAGCCGAGGGAAGCGTGTCATGAGACAAGCTGACAGACGTGTACACTTACGGTGATGTCGGATATGATATCTATTAACCATTGCTGCCTGGGCAGCGCAAACACTAATAAATACCGCGCTGGAATATGACTGCCTTTTCCCGTGTTGTTTGATTAATACCCAGGGATTAAAGTTCTCCTCAATTTTATTCCAAATCGCGATGGATCTCCTGTCAATTTTCTACCTGCTGCATATGATTTCTAGAGGCATACTACAATCTATTTTGATGTCAGTATTGGGTAGCCTATATAAACAATAATAGAGAGCATATACAAGAACAATGAATCTCACTGCATGTATGATGTAGCCTGCCTTTCAATACATGAACTTGAATTCCATCATGTTTGTGTGCGGGACTCACAAGGATGTTGTCACAATGGGTGGTACCGGTACAGTAATAATTACAGTCCACACAATATCACGATCCATGCCATAGCCTATGTTCTATTAGGACATGATCTGTGATGACAAATGTTCTAGAATGTTTGAAGATATCATACTCTGACAGCATGCCTATGATCAACAAAAACGCGAACTTGAATCCCATCATATACATAGTCTGTCCACTATCTGGTGTCATTGCAATGCGTTTTCTATTCTTTCTTATACAGTAAAAAGGGGGAAGAACACTATATTCATATGACTTGTATTCTGCTTACAGCTTCGAAATTCCACTTGTTTCGTTTAACGTAAAGCCTTTTAAATATAATCAAAACGTTCCCGTGTTTCTGCGGTCTGCGCAAAATAATAACGAGTTGAGCTTTATGATTTATGATGAATTGAAAATGGGGGACCCTGATGTAAACAAGACGAAAGTTGGTCTGCATCCCCAATTAACAATTGTATGTACTGAGCTGTACTGTACTGTACCCATTCTGCAATCTGTTAATAAACTTTTCAATCAATCAATCAATCAAGCTACGCGGAGCGCAGTCAGTCAGTAGCCTACACCCCGTATATTCCGATAACGCTATATAAACCATGCTGCATTCATTCTGAGAGAAAGATCTATTATTCCAAATGCTATTTATAGGGTTTTGACCATAATTACACTACTGTTGCTATTTTACAATGAACTATAATAAACTACGGTTCGTACTGAACATCCAGTGTTATTATGCACAGAAGCTCATTTCCTTGTTGTAATAATATATTCTACCACTGGGCGCCAGGTACGCCTGGTCTGACCTGTGCGTAGATGTAAGCACGGAGTCAAGTTCAAATCGAAATTGATGAATCCCACTCTTTGCTTAGAAATGATCGTACGCACAGGGTAAGCACAGATCTGTGCGTAGAACACGTTGATGAATGAGGGCCCAGGCCATCTACGACGGGGAATGCATCCATGAACAGCCAGAGATCCTACTCATCGGAGATTCCATCACCAGGTTTTTGCAAATACCACACGGCATTACATTTTTTTTTGATCCACTTTTTCTCCCATTTTCTATATTTTTCTCCCATCCCAATTTCGTATCATCCAATTCAACCCTCCCCTGTCACGAACGCTGTTTCTTGCCTCCCACAAGCCGGCTGCAATGTGGACTAAGTCATACATAGCACAAGTCCCCTCCGGTACTTGAGGTAACAGCAGTCGCATCTTTTCACCTGCGCAGCTCGATCTCTCAGTGGCGAGGAGTAACGCGTGGGAGGCTCACGCTGCCCCAGACACTTCCTGATTCTACTGCGCAGGCGCACCAACCGACCTGTAGGAGTCGCTGTCCACAATGCCCGATCCCCACCCATCAGTTTCCCACCCCCTAATACGGCCAATGTGTATTAGTACGGACGACCAGCTAAACTGAAAGCAAATGTGGAGCGCTGGGCTCGAACAGGCAAGCCCAGCGTCTCCAGATTTCATGGCGAGCGCCTTGCCCACTACGCCACGTAGCCGCCCTCCACACGGCATTACATATTGTTTTTCCGGTTTAAAAGTTACTGACTTACTAGAGTGTACTCCCGAAATCATCGACAGATATCCGTCCGCCCACACCGTTATCATTCATATCGGAGCAAATGACGTAATGGCTAGACAATCCGCTAAACTCCAATCTGACTTTGAATCACTAATACTCACTATTGAAAGCCTGGGTAAAATATGCATTGTGTCTGGCCCCATTCCATCCATAGGTCGTGGATCTGAGCGATTTAGCCGTCTGTTCTGGTTGCACCAGTTGCTACAGACCTACTGTACTACTATAGGACTTTGCGATATAAATAACTTTGATCTGCTCTGGTCCAGGAAAGACCATTACAGACCCGATGTCATCCATCCAAACATATCGGGGGTAAATGTGCTAATACATAACGTCATACAATGTGTAGCATCACTGGCCTGACAACCAACCATATCTAGCTCTGTAGACTATATACAGAAGCAGCCTAAACTACAAAGAAACACGTTGAGTGTCATCCCGATTGTGATCACCAGAAGACTAATCAATTACTCATTATCACGTCCCATATGTAAATCGAACCTTATCAATATCAGTGTTCAACCACAGACTATCTCACGCCCCACTACAGAACCCGTACAGCTAAAACTAGCACTGTTCAACGTTAGAGCGCTGAAACAAAAATCATTTCTGATAAATGAACTCATAGTAAAACATGGTGTACATTGTATGTTTTTAGTAGAGACATGGCTAGACAACATCACTGGTGTAGCAACACTGATTGAGACCTGCCCTTCCAATTTTAAATTCTATCAATCAAACAGACAGAGTGGGAGGGGAGGCGGAATAGCAGCAATCATCTCCACTCAATTTGTGTGCAGTGATATTGACCTGGGAACATTTTTATCATTTGAATACCTTGCTATTGTATTGAAAACAGAAATGCCAGTAGTATGTGTGACATTGTATCGACCACCAAGGTACTCGCCACTCTTCATACAGGAATTTTCAGAACTCATATCGATCTGCATTACCATGATAGAATCATTCTTAATGGAGATCTAAACATTCATATCAACAAAAAGGATGACCCCAGGGGTTGCGAGTTTCTGAACCTACTGGACAGTTTTGGACTGATGCAACATGTTCACGAGGCCACCCACCAACATGGCAACACTCTGGACCTACTAATAACAACAGGGCTAAACATTGAGAATGTATCAGTAAAACAAATTCCAATTTCTGACCATTATTGTGTGTTCTATGGTACAAGCCTAATATTACATAAGACCAGAAGCGAATTCCTAGTTCACAGAAGGCTTCTGGACGCTAGAGCTGAAGCAAAATTCTCTAGTATGATGAAATCATATGACCAATGCAGTGAATCCTCCTTAAATCAGAAAGTGCAAAACTTCCACAGCACCTTGTCAACAGTGTTAGATACTGTTGCCCCTCTGAAGGTTAAAAAGGTAAAAACTGATAGAATCTCTCCATGGTTAAATAAAACCAATGTTAAAGATAACAAGAGAAAATGTAGGATAGCCGAGCGAAAATGGAGGAAATTCAAACTCACAGCTCACTTTAATTTATACAAAGACGCCATGGGCGCATACAATAAGGCAATACAACTTGCGAGAAAGGAATATTTTTCCAAAATGATCTCAGAAAATATGGGTAACTCCAGGGTACTTTTTTCCACCATCGACCGGCTGATTAACATGCCACCCCCCCATATACCGCAGCAATCAGCCACAAAATGTGAAGAGTTCGCAGTTTTCTTTAATGAAAAAATATCATTGATTAGAGCAAGCATTGCCTCTGATATAGATCTGGCTGTGAGTGGAAACCCACCTGAGATAACTATGGGGGAATTCACATGTATTACATTACCTGACCTCTGTAAGATTGTCTCTGAGTGTAATTCCGCCACCTCCTGCCTCGATCCTATACCAACAGCATTTCTCAAGCGGGTGTTCGATAGTGTCTCAAATCATGTCCTTGAAATCATAAATATGTCACTTCAAACGGGCACTTTTCCAGATGCATTTAAAACGGCTGTAGTAAAACCACTACTAAAGAAAACAAACTTAGATGTAAACGAACTAAAAAGCTATAGGCCAATATCGAACCTTCCATTTATCAGCAAGATATTAGAAAAGATAGTCTCAGTACAAATAAACTCCTTTCTCAAAGATAATAACATCATGGAGGAATTACAATCAGGTTTCAGAACAAATCACAGCACTGAAACTGCCCTTACTAAAATAGTTAGCGACCTCAGGCTAAACTCCGATGCTGGCAAAGTCTCAATTCTTGTCCTATTGGACCTTAGTGCAGCGTTCGATACGATTGACCATAATATCTTGATCAGTCGTCTTGAAAGACTGGTTGGCTTTTCCGATCATGTACTAAATTGGCTCATAACATACATTAAGGGGAGAAGGTTCTATGTTAAGCTTGGAGACAATGTATCCGAGGAACATGACAGCAGCTTTGGAGTTGCACAAGGAAGCTGCCTTGGTCCATTACTCTTCTCACTATATATGCTGCCCCTCGGGGACATCATTCGAGACCACAATGTATGCTTCCATAGTTATGCTGATGATACACAACTATATATCTCCGCAGAACCAAATAACACTACAGCCATACAGTCCATTACAAATTGTCTGTTAGCAATAAACAAGTGGATGAACAATAACTTCCTAAAATTAAACGAAAGCAAGACCGAAATCTTATTGATCGGCCCAAAAGCGAAAAGGGAAGTGCTGTGTGAAAACCTGGGGAGTCTGTCATCCTATTTAAAGACTGAGGTTACAAGCCTAGGTGTCATCTTGGACTCAGACCTGACCTTTAAGTCTCATATAAATAAGGCCATGAAAACGTCATTCTTCCACCTAAGAAACATAGCGAAAGTAAGACCTTTCGTAAATAAAAAGGATGCAGAGACACTGTTTAAGTTTCTTTAATAGTTGTCATACAGAAGTACAGAATACTTTCATACAAAATGCTTCTTACTGTTACGCTCCAGAGACTGTGCTAGACAAGATAGTATCAAATAACATAGTATAGCATGTAATTTAGAAGAAGAAAATGAGGTCACAGTGTTCGGTATAGACATATGTACAATGTTCTGAGTTACCATATAATATACAATACTATGCAGTGTACTAATGTACAGTACTATATAGTGCAAAGCAGAAATGGGATGAGGTACAATTTAGGTACAATTTACAGTAAGGTGTACGAGTTGTAGTGCAATCCTTCATCAATAAATATAAAGTGTGGGGAGTGGGTGCTACAGTGTGTTTGTTTAAAGTGGGTGTGTGCTATAAAGTGTGTGGAGTGGGTGCTACAGTGTGTTTGTTTAAAGTGAGTGTGTGCGTGTGGATGTGTGTGCTATGTGCGTTTGGTGGTTGTTGTTGTGTAGTGTTCATTGTTCGTTTAGCAGCCTGATGGCCTGGGGATAGAAGCTTCTTCTGAGTCTTTCTGTGCTCGCCTTGAGACTCCGGTATCGCTTGCCTGACCGCAGCAGTTCAAAGAGGCAGTTGTTCGGGTGACTGGAGTCTTTAATGATTCTCTTAGCCTTGCCCTTGCAACGCTTGTTGTAAATGTTCTGGAGGGTGGGGAGCCCCCCTCCAATTGTGCGTTCGGCTGAACGTGTCACTCTTTGTAGTCTGCTTCGGTCTTGTGCAGTGCTATTCCCAAACCAGGAGGTGATGTTGCCGGTCAAGATGCTCTCTATTGTACATGAGTAGAAGTTCTTAAGGATCTTCTGACTGACTTGGAACTTCCTTAGGCGCCTGAGGAAGTAGAGGCGTTGTCGTGCCTTCTTCACAACACTGTCAATGTGTGTGGTCCATGTCAAGTCCTCGGATATGTAGGCTCCGAGGTACTTAAAGCTGTTGACTCTCTCAACCGGTGCCCCGTCGATGCTGAGGGGGCTGTAGTCCTTGACCCCCGACCTCCTGAAGTCCACAATCATCTCCTTTGTCTTGCTGACATTCAGGGAGAGGCTGTTTTCCTGGCACCATCCCGCCAGGACCTTGACCTCTTCCAGGTAGGCCCTCTCGTCGTTGGCAGAGATCAGGCCCACCACCACTGTGTCGTCAGCAAATTTGATGATTGTATTGCTACTCCGCTGAGCCACACAGTCGTGTGTGTACAGGGAGTAGAGGAGGGGACTCAGAACACAGCCCTGGGGGGCCCCTATGTTGAGGGTGATGGATGAGGAGGTGCAGTTGCCTGCTCTCATCACCTGGGGTCTGCCAGTCAGGAAGTCCAAGACCCACTGGCAGAGGTCATAGTTCAAGCCCAGGTCCCTGAGCTTGGCTATGAGTATGGAGGGGACTATGGTATTGAATGCCGAGCTGTAGTCGATGAATAGCATTCTCACATAGTTCCCCTGCCTCTTGTCCAGGTGTGATGCTGCTGTGTGCAGCACATGGGCTATGGCGTCCTCCGTGGACCTGTTGGGGCGGTATGCAAATTGCAGGGGGTCCATGTTGATGGGGAGGGAGGAGCAGATGTAGCCCTTTACTAGCTTCTCAAAGCACTTCATGGCTATGGAGGTGAGAGCTACAGGGCGGTAGTCGTTGAGGCAAGCAGGCTTGGATTTTTTGGGTACAGGGATAATAGTGGACTTCTTCAGGCAGGTGGGGATGACAGCCTGTTCTAAGGACAGGTTAAATATGTCAGTGAATACTGGGGCCAGTTGGTCGGCACAGACTTTTAGGACGCGGCCGGGGATGCCGTCCGGACCTGCTGCCTTCCTGATATTCACTTTTTTAAAGGTCCGCCTCACCTCATGCTCTGTTACCCTGAACACTGCGCCTCCATCAGCAGCCAACCCCCCCCCCCCCCCCCCCCATTGCCGTGGTTTGTGAGCTGGTGTTGTTATTACCAGCATCAAACCTCGCATAGAAGGTATTGAGGTCATTTGCTAAGGAGATGTCACTGTTCAGTTTGAGGGAGGCGCCTTTGTAGTCTGTCATCGTTTTGAGCCCCTGCCACATAGCTCTAGAGTCAGCTTGTTCAAACTGGAGTTCAATTTTATCCCTGTAGCGCCGTTTGGCCTCTGACACTGTCCTCCTTACGTTGTATCGCGCCACCTTGTGGTCATTCATGTTGCCTGCCACTAGGCCGTCGTTGTATGCTTTGGTGCGCTCTCTCAGAGCTTCACGGACGGATTTGTCTACCCAGGGTTTTTGATTTGGGTAAACTCTCATTTTGGTAGTGGGGATTGTTTCTTCCACCAAAGTACAAACATAGTCCAGCACTGTCTCCGTGTAGACATTAATGTTATGTGTGTCGCGGAACACATTCCAGTCTGTGCAGTGAAACGCAGACTGGAGCGTCTCCTCTGACGTCAAATCCCATTTCTGCACCTCTCGCGAGACTACAGGAGTACTTTTGATTCTCTGTTTGTACATTGGTGAAAGAAAGATGGACGCGTGATCTGATTTACCAAAGCCACTATCAGAATGAGCCTTGTAGCCACCTTTAAATTGCGTGTAACAGTGATCTAGGATGTTACCGCCTCTGGTGTTGCAAGTCACATGCTGATAGAAGTCAGGTAATACCTTTCTCAGATTGGCGCTATACTGATTCATGCTTTTGTATCAAATCGGCTTGACTATTGTAATGCACTGTTCACTGGTCTTCCCAAAGCAACCATTGGGAAGCTTCAGCTTATCCAAAACTCTGCAGCTCGATTACTAACTCATACAAGGAGAAGAGAACATATCACTCCAGTCCTAGCCACTCTGCACTGGCTTCCAATAACTCATAGAATTGATTTTAAGGTCCTTTTCCTAACATATAAAGCTCTTAATGAGCAAGGCCCAAAATACATAGCAAATTCCCTAGTTAGTTATCTGCCCTCAAGAACGCTACGGTCATCCACTACAGGTTTACTAGACACGCCCAGAAACCAAAAGAGGATAGGAAGTATGGCATTTGCCAACTATGCCCCAAAACTATGGAACACACTACCAACACACATCAGAAACGCCAGCTCCATACACATTTTTAAAGGAAAATTAAAAACGTACCTATACAGTCTAGCTTACAAATAGTTATGGCTTGGAAAAACCTGATGGATCCATGAGGCTAGGATAAGCCTTGTGGACCCAACTTTTTAGATGAAGGAACGGGTACATACGCACACAATACACGACCACTGATGGATCATTAGGGCTTGGATAAGTCTTATGGACCCAACTCTTTAGATGAGGGAACGGGTACATACGCACACAATACGCGGCCACTGATGGATCCGTGGGGCTTGGATAAGTCCTATGGACCCAACTCTGACCACTGACCACATGAGGGAACGGGTACATACGCACACAATATGCGGCCACTGATGGATCCATGGGGCTTGGATAAGTCCTATGGACCCAACTCTGACCACTAATAAAAACGTAACTACACTAGCGTTATAAGAGCTAACATTGCTACCTACCGTACAAGTGCATTGGTTTAGTGCATTTCCTACTTCCGGTTGCTACTGAGCGGACATGTTTGTGCGGACCTGTTCTCCCAAACTGATAAGCAAATGACTGTTTTCATGTTTTCATTTTTACGTTATTTTCATTTTTACGTTATTATTATTATTATTATTATTATTTTTTTTTTTTTAAACATTGATCTTAACTGATCACTGTGACTTTATTGCTTTTATCGTTATATATGCCTATGTTTGTGTACAGCACTTTGAGCTACATGACATGTATGAAAGGTGCTTTATAAATACTTACTTACTTACTTACTTACTTACTTACTTACTTACTTACTTACTTACTTACTTACTTACTTACTTACTAACTGCAGCCTCCCATGGTACAGTTAGTTCCACAATGAATACAGACTTCTGGGAGGTTGAGCACAAGACCAGGTCCGGCCTGAGGTTAGTTGTAATTATCTCAGGCGGAAAGATTCGTTTCTGGTCCAAGTCAACCTGCATTCTCCAGTCCCGGGCAGTGTCCAGGAGGGTTGCCTCCACTCTTGCAGATGGCTTTGCTGGGAGCTGTCCTGCTCTTACAAAAGAAGTGGTGTTTGAGTGTCTAGGCATTGGGGGAGGGAGGGCATTGTTGGTAGTTCTCCTTCCTTCCAGGGTGATTGCCAGTTGTCTTAGGACCTGGTTGTGTCTCCAGGTGTAGCGCCCTTGGGACAAACTGGTTTTGCAGCCGGTGAGGATGTGCCTCAGTGTTGCGGGGGTTTTGCAAAGCGCACAAGAAGGATCTTCTCCAAACCACTGGTTTAGGTTCTTGGGGGCGTGGGGAGAACATCATAGGTGGCTCTGATGATGAAGCTGATTTGGCTTCCTTCCATCTCCCAAAGATCCTTCCATGTGAGCTTACGATGCTCCAGGTTTTCCCAGCTAGTCCATTGGCCCTGTTTGGACTGTGAGACTGCCTTTGCGCATCTGTCTGCCTCCTCTTGTTGCCGAACCTGAGCCACCACCAGCTTTCTCCTCTGGGTTGATGTTGCCTTGTGCCATGTGGGTCGACTTGTCCCAAGTCCAAACTCACCTCTTCCATGCTGCACCTGTCCTACAATGTCTCCATGCCTGAGAGCAGATTTTGCTTGCTGTACGGCCTCAGATGGGATCCATTTCCTCCCAGTTGCCAGTCTGGGAGCAGCCGCTCGGATCACTTCATCTTGAGACTCGGTCAGGGTCATGTTCAGCCTCACTTTGGTGCATTTAAACTCCTCTATGAGGCTAGAGACAGGCAATTCCAGGGCCCCTTGTCCATACAAGCCGATGTTGCTGAGGCAACGCGGGAGGCCAAGCCACTTCTTGATGTATGAACTGACTGTCCTCTCCAGCTTCTCAACTTTGGTCATGGGGATCTCGTAGACTGTTAGAGGCCACATCAGGCGGGGGAGCAATCCAAACTGCAGGCACCAGAGTTTCACCTTTCCAGGGAGCAAGGTCTTGTCTATGCTGACAAGGCCTTTGATGGTTTCTTCCCTCAGCTGATCACTCTGGTCTGAGTCTTTGAGGCTCGCGTTGTACCATCGCCCTAGGCTCTTGACTGGCAGTTCTGACACCAAAGGAATGGGTGTATCCTTGATGTGGAACCTCTGGTCCACGAGTTTTCCTTTGACGATGGATATGCTCATGGATTTGCTGGGTTTGAACTTCATCCGTGCCCATGTAATGTTGGCATGAAGCTTTCCCAGCAGACGTTTGGTGCATGCTATGGTTGAGGTCAAGGTGGTCATGTCATCCATGTAGGCGCGAATAGGAGGTAGACGCTGTCCAGATTGCAGACGTTCTCCTCCCACAACCCACTTGGAAGCTCGAATGACCACTTCCATTGTCATGGTGAAGGCTAGTGGGGAGATGGTACATCCAGCCATTATTCCCACTTCCAAAGATTGCCATGATGTTGTGTATTCTGTTGTTTTGATACAGAATTGCAGATCTTGGAAGTAATTTCTCACCAGGTTTGTGATGGTATTTGAGATGTGGAAGAAGTTGAAGGCTGTCCAGATGAGAGAATGGGGGACGGATCCAAAAGCGTTGGCTAGGTCCAGGAATAAGACGTGCAGGTCTCTTACTTCCCTTTTGGCAGATTGGATTTGGTGCCATATCATGCTTGTATGTTCCAAGCATCCTGAGAAACCAGGAATGCCGGCCTTCTGCACAGATGTGTCAATCAAGTTGTTTTGCTTCAGGTATGTTGTCATCCTTTTAGCAACAATGCTAAAGAAGACCTTCCCTTCAACATTCAGCAGGTTGATCTGCCGGAATTGATCGATGTTTGAGGCATCCTTCTCCTTGGGGATTACTACTCCCCCTGCTCTTCATTTGCCTCCACAGATAGCGTAAGATATTTGGGGAGTTTTTATACAGCCGGTATGGAACTCCATTTGGTCCTGGAGCTGAAGCTGCCCTTGCCTTCCTCACTGCTTCCTCAACCTCCCTCCACCTTGGAGGACAGTCATCCAGCTGGTGTTCTGGTTGAGGAATTGGTGGCATGTCTGGTGGTAGTTCCCTCTGTTCATATCTTTTGCTGTCTGTGTGAGTTGTTTTCAGATGGTCCTCAAACTCCCTC
This sequence comes from Notolepis coatsorum, assembly GCF_963971535.1. Classification (NCBI taxonomy): domain Eukaryota; kingdom Metazoa; phylum Chordata; class Actinopteri; order Aulopiformes; family Paralepididae; genus Notolepis; species Notolepis coatsorum. The sequence continues at coordinate 164,745,578 of NC_140169.1, read as the reverse complement.
TTTGGCACCTTAAGTGACCCGCTCTTTTCCTTTGTGAAGAGTCCTTTCACAAATCTGAAGGGATCCTTGTAGAAGGATGTTCTCGCTCTTTCCTTCCTCTTGCATTGAGTCCTGAGGTTTTCAGCTCTCCGCAGTCTTCCCAGGCGTCCCTTCAGGTCTGTTTGCAGGAGGTCGATGCCCACTCTTTCCTCCAATGAGGCTCTCTTCCATTGCTTCCTCAAGTCCCTTCTCTCATTGACAAGGCGCTGGATTTCTTGCTGCCTTCTGGACTTGGGAGGGGTTGTTGGTGTCATGTCCTTCTTTCCTGTCTCTTTTGTTCCGAACCTTTCTGCTCCATAGAAGTAGATCAGATCGCCCATTTTATCCAGTTTATTTTCCACTGTTCCTTTGATTCCATCCAGGATTTTGATCAGGTCTGCATCGATTGTCGCCCACTCTTTCTTGCTACTGGACTTTGGCCACTTCACATGAGGTCTGTGGCCTTGCATGTTCTTCTCCAAAGAAGGTTGCAAGTGACTTGGTTCCAAGTTCTCTGATGTGCTTGAATTACTTTCAGCCACTGGGGTACTGATGCTCGGTGGACTATGGGTTAAATCCTGCCGCTGAGCTTCACTCGCCTGACTTGACCTTTCTCTCAGAAGATAATGGTCAATGCGAGGTCCCGGCCTCACTTTCTTCAAGCACTTCATCCGGCCTTGATGTATTCGTAGGCCTCTGATGGATGTTACCTTGGACCAGCCACAGCTACATACTCTGTGCTCCTGTCCTTCAGTTGATGTGCCGATTATCTGGTTCGTCGTCATGTTCATTCCAGGGTCAGTTACCGGGTGGTCAGCCGATGAGTCGTCTTCCGCCCCCGCTCTCGCAGACTCTAGGGGTGTTTTTCTCTTTAGACTTTTCGTAGCAATGAGGGGTGGCTTTTGTGCACTTAATTAAGCGACGGAGCCTGCCATCATGGATAGCTAGTCCATGACAGCCCCGTTGGGGTCTTTCCTTCCTGTCAGCTGTCTTTCCAAGCCGTCACATGGTCTTTCCCTTGTTGTCAGCTGCACTTTCACAGCAGTCACTGGATTTCTCCAGTTTATGAGTTGAGTTTATAGGACTAGATATTACAATCCCTTAGATAATCAGCACTTTTTTGAATGGGGTAGTGGTAAAAGCTTCACTGGGGTCTTCAGGTGGGCACCCTCCTTCATTGGTGTTTCGTTGACAGGCCCACGACACCTCCGAAGGGCACAACGGCAACACCTGGCGTCCCAGGTGTGCCCCCCTCTGCTTTTACCCCTTGATGGTCATTTTGCAGCCCAGTTGGGGTCCTTTCTTAATCCATAGCCATCTGCTGCTTCGTTCGGCAGCCTCTGACAGTGTTTTGACAGCTTGTCGGAACGCCTGTCCTCGCACTCCCATCCCCTTAAAGGGGAACTCCAACATTTTGGGAAATTAGCTTATTTAACATCTTCCCTGGAGTTAGACAAGAAGATACATACCTTTTTTGTCTCTGTGCGTGCATTTTAGCTTTGGGAATAGACGCTCCGTTAGCATAGCTTAACTTCATCACTGGAAGTGAGGCAGGACAGTAGCCTTACAGTGCCTTACAGTGTATTGCAAGGTCTGACATTGACCAAATTTGATATGCATGACCTTGGTGGGCTCTAGGTCAACTCCTGAAAAGGGGGTCAATGTCAGACCTTGCAATCAAAAGTTAGGGGGCGCACTGAAATTATGGCAAGGGTTATTAGCCCCCTAACTTTTGATTGCAAAGTCTGACATTGACCCCCTTTTCAGGAGTTGACCTAGAGCCCACCAAGGTCATGCATATCAAGTTTGGTCAATGTCATACCTTGCAATACACTGTAAGGCACTGTAAGGCTACTGTCCTGCCTCACTTCCAGTGATGAAGCTAAGCTATGCTAACGGAGCGTCTATTCCCAAAGCTAAAATGCACGCACAGAGACAAAAAAGGTATGTATCTTCTTGTCTAACTCCAGGGAAGATGTTAAATAAGCTAATTTCCCAAAATGTTGGAGTTCCCCTTTAAGAAGTAGTAACAGGTTTGTTAATGTGAACTTTGGTGCTTGCAATCATTTAACAGTGAGATAAATAAATACACAGATTGGCTGGTGAAGCAGGTCAGGTGCAGCAGTGGATTAGATCATTCATTTCTACCTGCCGCAACGACTGCGTTAGTTAAATAATTAGCTTTGCTGCGAACGCTCTCGTTTGTGTATCTCATGTGTCGTTATTATGTATCGTTCTACATGTCATCAAATACAACTTATCTCTCATCTCTTTGTCACCGTTTGATGTTTTAAACTACACATTCAGCATCTTGTGAAGAAACTGAAGCTGAAATTGGCATTTTATTTTAGAAATAGAGGTTCTAAAATAGGATTGTTTCTCATTTGAGGCTAAAAGAAGGCTTGTTATTGCTTTTATGCCTGTGCTTGATTACGGTGACGTTCTGTAAATGCAGTGTCGTCTCAGTGTCTGAGTATGATTGATGCCGTCTATCGCAGCTCGTTGAGGTGTGTGACGAATTGTAAGGCGCTGACTCATCACTGTACCCTGTACGCCCGGGTTGGCTGGTCTGCACTGGCCACCCGCAGGCTTGTGCATCGGTACATATTCATTTACAAGGCAATTATCGGTCTCCTCCCCTCTTACTTGTGTACTTTTTTTTTTTTTATTATCTTTTTCCCTCTTCTTTTTCCGTTTTTCTCCCATCCCAATGTTAGTCGTTACGCCAATTCCCAATCCCTTTCCTGGTTGTTGCGCACTCTACCCCCTACCGTCGGTCCGGGAGGGCGGAAACCATCACATGCTTCCTCCGACACATGTGTAGCCAGCCCACCGCTTCTTTTCACCTGGCAGCGCGGACTCTCACTGGGGGAGTGTAACGTGTGGAAGGTCACACTATGGTCTAATATGGTCCAGAATAATGTTCCGAGTTCCTTTTTACGTTCTCAAAGTCTGCTCCTATTGTCTGTTCCCAGTGTTCGTACTGAAATGGGAATGAGAGCATTTAGTTATTCTGCTCCCTCGGCTTGGAACATGTTACAGAATGACCTGAAACTCTCTGACTATGTATCACTGGATGCTTTTAAATGCCTCATGAAGGGACTAGAGTTGGAAACAATGGTCTGTTGTTGTTTTGATTTGCCCTAATAGTCTATTGTTGCTGCCTTCCCCCGCTAGGTTGCCTCTGGCTCTGATATTGGTTATTTAGTGTATTTGTGTAATTTGTAGGGCTGACCTTCGAAGCTTTTTTTGGCAATCGAAGCTTCGGGGCCGAGCTTCGATTTTAATTCGAAGCTTTGAGAAAAAAAAATAAAAATAAAAAAATGTATCTTATGTTGTGGGACTTGTACAGCACTTTGGTAAACTTTGTTGTTTTTAAATGTGCTCTATAAATAAAGTGGATTGGATTAATTAATTAAGTAGCCCCTTTCGTGACTGTGACGCAGCCAACAAGGTTTCACTCGGCTGCGCTGCCTGGGTGCAGTGGGGCTGCTCTCACAGCCAACGACATGACATTACAAAATTATGTTGCAACCTTCGTCTATCAAGCAAACAATTATATAAATATTTATATGTAGTTGATAGAGACAAAGGCAGAATTCGACTTAATTAAGCACGTTTTATTAAGACATATTTTTATATGGGTCGGGACACTTTAAAAAAGCAGCACAATGAACACAAATCTGTCCGACATAGTCTTAAATAACAAACGGCATTGCTTCGTCGACATGTCTGCTGCACATGTCCTTGTTGTTTTCAACACAGATAATCTCCACGTGCTTGTTGTAGAGAGGTGGAGTCGAGGCGCCGCTTACTTTCGTTTAATTGGAATGGAGGCGGGAAGGCGCCGCTTACTTTCGTTTCATTGGAATGGAGGCGCAAGATTTTGGAGGCAAAAAATAAAAATAAAAATCTATTACATTTCTTTTTTGAAAGATACATTTTTTGGCGTTTTATCGCTTTATTTCTACTGGGCAGTCCAGTAGGGAGAGACAGAGGAGGAATGGGAGACAGAGTGGGGGGTAGACATTCTGCAAATAACGACGGGTTCGGGAATCGAACCCGGGTCGGCCGTGTCGCGGCTGAGCGTGCTATTTGGTTCGCCACTGGGGCGCCCACATTTCTTTTTTATTATATATATATATTTTTTTTTAAGCTTGTGCCATCGAACGAAGCTTCGAAGCTTCGAAGTATTTAAGACAGCCCTAGTTTTTTTGTTGTTGTTTCTTTGTATTTATGTGCAACTTTTGTATTCCTTTGCTGCAGCTTGTCTTGACCAGGGCCCTCATTCATCAACTTGACGTAGAAAATGTTCTATTTCCACACGTAAGCACAGAATTTAGAATGAGTGCACGCACAAAATAAACGGGATTTACCACACGTGCGTACGCAGGTTCTACGCACACCTGTCATGATAAATATCACCTTGGCCCTGCGCCGAGGCTCGTGCACACTTTCACGTATTTGCATACCAAAACCGCCCCGATTAACCATATACGGTAATGGACACCCCCATGAAATGTGGAAGAATGGACTAAACCGAGGGAAGCGTGTTATCAGACAGGCTGACAGACGTGTACACGTACGGTGATGTCGGATATGATATCTATTAACCATTGCTGCCTGGGCAGTGCAAAAACACTAATAAAGACCGTGCTGGAATATGACTGCCTTTTTCCGTTTTGTTTGATTAATACCCAGGGATTAAAGTTCTCCTAAATTTTATTCCAAATCGCGACGGATTTTCCGTCAATTTTCTACCTGCTGCATATGATTTCTAGAGGCATACAATCTATTTTGATGTCAGTATTGGGTAGCCTATATAAACAATAATACGAGAGCATATACAAGAACAATGAATCTCACTGCCAATGATGTAGCCTACGCCATGTGTAGCCTGCCTATATGTGATCAATACAAACATGAACTTGAATTCCATCATGTCTGTGTGCGGTTCACTGCGGGAACTCACAAGGCTGTTGTCACAATGTAAATAAGAACGTGCACTGAAAAGTTACAGTATGTAGTTGGTTGATTATTTGTATGACAGTCAGTAAACCCTTGCAAAAAGTATCCGTTTTATTTAATGAATTGAAAACATTCAGCATCGCCTTCCTCCCGGCATGCAGCAACAACATGTATCAGGCAAATGCGCATCGCAACATTGACTGAGTGGAATCCCTTTCTATTCACATAACTGCATTTGTGATGGAGCTTTGACAGCTACAGTAACAGTCTATTGCTCGATCCATCTCCAATATCACGATGGACCGTGCCGGTGGCAAAGACCCGAGGGTGGAGAGGATCTTGAATGAATTCCATCATCATATTTATATGTTGTGTGTCTGTCCACTATGTTTGTTACTTTGTTATTCCCCCCCCCCCCTATCTATGTAAAGCGACCTTGGGTCTCTTGAAAGGCGCTATATAAAATGAAGCTATTATTATTATTGTTATTATTATTATCATCACATCTGTGCGGGAGCTCACAAATAGACTGTTAGTCTCAGTGAAGTTTCAACGGAGGTCATCTATTCTAACCAACAAATTGAAGTAGAAAGCATTTCGTGACCAATCTTATTTGGAAACATGACACACAAAATAATTTGCTTTTTATTTGAAACAATATTTAATCGCGTTTGGAGGTTGGTGTTTTGCGTCTGCCCCCCCCGTGCCAAACAAGCAGGCCAACCTCTTGTTCGCGTGTGAGCCCGTTATAATTACACTACTGTCGCTATTTTACAATGAACTATAATGAATTACGGGTCATACAGAAGTTGAACACTAATGCACGGAAGCTTATTTCCGCCTTGAAACTAATGCAGAACTGAGGAGCGCTTATGCCGTAGTAACGATGTTCTACCACTGGGCGTCAGCTACGCATGCTCCGAGCTGTGCGTAAATATAAGCACGAAGTCAAGTTCAAGTTGAAATTGATGAATCCCACTCTTTGCTTAGAAATGGTCGTACGCACAGCTTAAGCACATATCTGTGCGTAAGTCACGTTGGTGAATGAGGGCCCAGGTCTCACTTGAAAAAGAGATTTTTAATCTCAATGTGACTTTCCTGGTTAAATCAAATAAATAAATAAATAAGGTGACAGAGGGGCTTCTGAAATATACAGAATATGAATCAAGATTCAAGATTCAAGAGTTTTATTTGTCACATACATACACGAGACATGTAGTGAAATGAAGGTGGCTATGCCCACCTCGATTGTGCAAAAATACAAATAATAAAATAGAATAGACATGATAAAAGTAATAAGAATAAAATACAATGCTAAGCTTAAGAAATAAAGGTAATGAGTACTATATACAATATTATACAAATATACAGAATATTGGGCGGCTGGGTAGCGCAGCGGACTAAGCGCTCGCCTACCAGTTGTGCGGAGATGTGCTCTATTATACGTTCGTTCGGCAGGAATGAGTTAACTTGTCTGTTGTCACCCAGCGCGAGGCAGCGCAGCGCGCCTGCGCGGGCATGTCAGATTGTTGTTTGTAGCTAGATGACGCTCCGTGCGTCTATACTTTCCGTAGCCGCATTTCTGGCAGACGTTTCTGGTCATGTGACATGTGCGCCCAATAGCGTGACGAGCTGTGTCTTTGCCCATTTCCACGTCAAACAGCCTGCAAACTACCTGGCGTTCTATCACCATGCTCTAAGACAAACTCTAACCTTAACCAACTTCGACGCATCCTGCGTTGGAGGCGTGATTTTTTTCCGTAGCCTTTGTTAGCTAAACCAATCAGAGAGGGTCTTCGCTGTACGTGGGCTAGCCAATCAGAGAGCGTCTTCGCAAACAAAGGCTACGGGAAAAGAATCACGCTCCGTGGAGCAAAGACACAAAAAAAAGGAGAAATCGAGAAGTTGGGTAATTTTCCTATTGACTTGTATACAATCAGAATTCTTTTTGCAGCCTGTATAAATGGGCGAGTTATATACAAATGCACCCCCTGCAGTTGTTATGAACAGTGACATTAGCTATAGACAGTGTTGGTTGCTGTAATTAAACTAATTACAATTTTACTTTTTTCTTATTTTTGCTCATTGAATAGTAAATTCCAGATGTTTGTTTTTTTAGTTCAAGAGTTTTAAAAGAAAAGGATTTGCCCATCACCTTTCCACAGAGTTCACACACTAATATGAATCACTCTTCTTTAAATAATGTTTGCTGTGATTTATTTTTTTCATATAAACAAACATGACAACACACGATAAGATACACAAGCATTAATACACAGTGTATATCCAACGAAATTACCATTTATACCAATGTCTTATACAGGATATACCCCTAATACCTGTTATCTAAAAACCTACACACATATGCTCCAGCTCGAACCCCCCCCCCCTCCCGGACCCCTCTTTGGATAGTACCTCCATTATCCCTCGCTCCTAACCAGACAATACCATTATAAGCTAGCTTTTATTCTCTCCACCACTTCTAACCACATTGTCATTTTGGATTCATTGAGACCCAGAATTCTTGGTGTAGATATTTCTTGATGTTTGCTGTGATTTGAAGCTTTTCTACAGTTGCATGTTTTGTTTTTGTTTTAACTTTTTCCTGTTATACCTGCAGTTATATTATCGTACTTGGCCATCGCGTCCCGCTCTTAAGCCTATCGAGATATCCCTTATCTCATGTAGAGATGTTCCGATACCATTTTTTCCTTTCCGATCCGATTCCGATACCTAAGCTTTGGGTATCGGCCGATACCGATACTTATCCGATACCAGTGCATACTGTACATTAAAAAAATAAAAAAAATATTATATAAATTATAATTTTTTTTTTTTTTTTTTTTTATACAGCTACTGTTTATATACTGTTTTTTTTAGTAATAACTATAAAGTTTTATTCAACAACAGGTGATTGTATAGATTAGTATTAGTATCAGTAATTGAAAACTATCTCAATGAGTTCACCCACGGAAAGGTTGTTGGCACATTAGTTCCACACAGACATTATTCGTTGCTGCACTTGCTTCCACAAGAAGGCTCCGTTTAGTAGCAGAGGCTCTGTTGTTGTGATTTTTGCACAATAAATATCCAACATTCTCTTTTGAGACTCCGCCTCAGACTCTTATCATTTGGCACTAAAAGCTAAACATTGTCGCCGATATGGCTGTCCGCAACATGTCATTAATTGTGTACGCGACGTGCAATTGTGCAATGACGACGTTACCGTGAGCTAGGTTAGCTAGCATCAGAGCTACCGGTATATGGAAAAACGAACATTACTGGTGACATTGTGATTTAACTTGGAATACTCTTTTGCCAACCTGCTGTACTTTGCTTTCAGGTCTGCAGCCATTATTGCTGGATTGTGAATAGCCCCAACTTTAGCCAAGGTAACGTTATGGCTAAACCTTTAACGTTAGTTAATGCTAGCTTTCGGTTAGCTGTTCAGCTAATGCTAATAACATCAGAGCTCCCCGTCAACAGCGCTCTGCCGGGACGATGGCATTTTAAGAAAGTATCTGCTCTGCTGTTAAAATGGCAATTGACACTTTAATTCACGGTCGATTAAGCACACGTTTGTTTTATAATGCTCACTCAGCGAGTAGGGTATATCTACAGAGCCCAACGTCCGCAGTGTTGTTGATAAATTACGTCATATGGTATCGGAGCGCAACATTAGAGGGTACTCGCCGATACCGATACCAGCATTTTAGGCAGTATCGGCGGCATTTCCGATACTGGTATCGGTATCGGAACAACTCTAATCTCATGTACCTACTGTACTCCACTAACGAAAAACAAATACGCCCTCACCTGCCGGGTCCCGCCCCTATGGAGGCGTAGCCTATAAGACACTAGGCACCGTCACCAAACACTCTTCCTCTATTTCGTTTCCATCATAACGGTCGCAGTGCGCCTTATGTAACTAGTTGTTATGAAAAGATTTGAGAAATTGCGTAATGTTGAAAGCTTACCGGAGGTTTGTTTACCCCTGGAATCTTCGGGCATGTTTCAGCGACACGTCGGGCCTATGTTGATGTTTCCTCGTCTGACGGCAGCAGACCAAGGGGCAGCGTACAAGGTTTGGCTATCGGGCCAGCTTGTACACAGGTAGGTCCTGTGTCATCAGGCATTGATGTTGGTGTTAGTAATGCTGTGAAGTGTGTTTCGGCGCCAGGGCTTGGTGAACGTTCCACTGCAGTGGACGTTTTCCTGGCTATCCTGGAGCATGCTGCTTACACTAATGCTACTAATGCTAATGCTAATGCTAATGTTGATGCTGAAATGGAAAGTCACATTGAGATTAAAAATCTCTTTTTCAAGTGAGACCTGGGCCCTCATTCACCAACGTGACTTACGCACAGATTATGTGCTTAAGCTGTGCGTACGACCATTTCTAAGCAAAGAGTGGGATTCATCAATTTCAACTTGAACTTGACTTCAGGCTTATATTTACGCACAGCTCGGAGCATGCGTAGCTGACGCCCAGTGGTAGAACATCGTTACTACGGCATAAGCGCTCCTCAGTTCTGCATTAGTTTCAAGGCGGAAATAAGCTTCCGTGCATTAGTGTTCAACTTCTGTATGACCCGTAATTCATTATAGTTCATTGTAAAATAGCGACAGTAGTGTAATTATAACGGGCTCACACGCGAACAAGAGGTTGGCCTGCTTGTTTGGCACGGGGGGGGCAGACGCAAAACACCAACCTCCAAACGTCGGGCCTATGTTGATGTTTCCTCGTCTGACGGCAGCAGACCAAGGGGCAGCGTACAAGGTTTGGCTATCGGGCCAGCTTGTACACAGGTAGGTCCTGTGTCATCAGGCATTGATGTTGGTGTTAGTAATGCTGTGAAGTGTGTTTCGGCGCCAGGGCTTGGTGAACGTTCCACTGCAGTGGACGTTTTCCTGGCTATCCTGGAGCATGCTGCTTACACTAATGCTACTAATGCTAATGCTAATGCTAATGTTGATGCTGAAATGGGTCGTTGTTCTAATACTCCCCGCTGAGGGACGTTGTCGCTTTTCCCTCCTCTTGCCCAGTTCATTGATGAAGGTCAGTTGGTTGCTAATGTGGGTGGTTTCGCTGAGTCTTATTTACCTTTTTTACGGGTAAAGGGGCTAACAACAGGGTGCAGGCCGAGTGTACCATGGCTGCGTAGCCAGGTAGCTTTGATCCTGTGTCCCGGCGGGGATGAACGATGTCCCACCCGGCCGATGCTTGAGAGCGAATCGGCTCGGAGGGTGGCAGTATGGACGGATGAGTGGTATACTGCTGCAGGATGGTTTGTAGCGGCGGCCAGTGTTATGGCTCAGCTGGCTAGTTTCCTATCCACATTGGCATCGGGTAGTGGGGCTATGGGTCCAGCCGACATTGTAAACATGTTGCATGTTTGTGGTGTTATAGAGATCTTGACTCAGTCGCAAGCTATAACTGCGGGGAGGATTAGGATGCTATCAACGTTGTTGTTAGGCATGTTTGGTTGGAGCACTCTCCTCTTGGGGAAGAGGATAGGTTTTCTCTCCTCACAACTCCTTTTTCCACGGAAAGTCTTTTTGGTCATTCTGTGGAGGCGCAGGCGGTTGTTGATCTGGGTCCCACACCGTCTCACGCTGTGCAGCCAGAGGTGGGAGCACGGCCTCGTCAACGACTGTGGCGAGGCCCTCGACAGGCGGCCATGTTTCCCCTGCCAGTGGTGCCCTGGGCGGAGAGTCAACAGGGATCCACAAGGCCGACAGCCTTGGCGGCCGAGGGATCGGCCATTTTGGGTGTATGCGGCTTGGATAAAACAAGCCGTTGTCATTCTGCCGCGAGCAGCCCGCTCCCCGTTCAATCCTCTCTCTGTTACCTACGGAAGCGGGGCTCTGATCGTTTTCCTTTGGCTGCGGGCCGCGAACCTTCGTTGAAGCGCATGCGGCCCCATTCTTCACTTCTCATGGGGACAGGGGCTGACACCCAGTTAATGGCTGAGCCATGGGGGAGTCTGGTGTTACGGCTGCCACTAGCTACAGTGGTCAGCAGGGGGACTCGAGGCCTCTTCTGTTGAATGCACAGCAAGGGTTACCCCGGCCTCGCCTTCGCCAGGCGGGGTATCGCGCTGATGCCTCCCACTCCCGTGAGAGCGGCAGTGGTCTGCAAAGAAGAGGCGAGCGTGATTTGGGTGATAGCAATATCACTGCAGGGCTTCGGCGTGGAGGAGCCCATGGGACTCTCATGCCTTGCGTGTCTAGCTGTAGAACAACTCCTCAGCATGCGCTAGAGGGGTGTTCAGGGGGGGGGGGGTGTGTCAACCAGTTTGATGACAGCTTCTCCCGTATCAAACCGGCCCTTTCTGTCGGGGTCCCCCCTTGGGTGCGTTGCACAGCGGGAGGGACCGAGCCAACTATCTACTGTTCCTTGCGGCCCAGCGTCAGTTGACGGCGGTTGCGCTGTGGGATTATTGTCACATATGGCGACAAGAATGCCGTTTGGGGGTGTGGATAGAGAGAACGTTGACAGAGGGGCTTGTGTTGCAGTTCGCGCAACCCCAACCTCCGTTCTCAGGTTTGGTGCCGACCCTATTGTCAGGGTCAGAAGCAGTGACAGCCCTGGCTGACGAGATTCGATCTCTGTTGGCGAAGCAGGCCGTAGTCGTGGTCCCGAGAGAGGACGCGATGTCAGGCGTCTACTCCCGTTATTTTCTGGTGCCCAAGAAAAAGGGGGGGGTCAGACCTATACTGGATCTGTCCGCGTTCAATCGGTTGATTGTAGCGAGACCGTTCAGGATGTTGACCGTCAAACTCCTTTTGCTTGCTGTCAGAAGGGGAGACTGGTTCACCTCCATAGACCTGAAGGATGCGTATTTCCACATCCCGATTTTCCCTCCTCACAGGAAGTTCCTGCGGTTCCTGTTTCAGGGCGTAGCGTACGAGTACCAGAGGTTGCCGTTGGGCTATTCTCTGGCTCCCCGCACATTCACCACGCGCGTAGCGACTGCGCTGGAGCCTCTACGTCGTCGGGGTATACGGGTTCTGTTCTATCTCGACGACATTCTGCTCCTCAGTCGTTCGGAGGAGGTTGCCAGGTCTCATACCAGGCTGGTGGTGGAATTCCTCACCAGGCTGGGTTTTGCTGTGAACTGGAAGAAGAGTACGCCTATTCCCAGTCAACAGGTGGAGTATTTGGGCTTGACGTTGAGGTCAAGGCCCATGATTGTAACCCTCTCGGAGCAGCGGCGGGTTTCTATCCTTCGCACGCTCAGGGGTTTCCGTCTGGGAGGGACGGTCACGGCGCTGCAAGTGATGCGCCTGCTCGGTATGATGGCATCTGCTCACACGGTAGTTCCTCTTGGCCTCCTCTTCATGAGGAGGATACAGAGGTGGTTTTTCTCTATGGGAATAGATCCGGTGAGGGACAAAGGGAGACGGTTGAAGGTTCCTTTGTCGATATGGGGAGATCTCGCCCATTGGAGGAGGCTGGGTATCCTCACCATTGGGGTCCCCATGGGCAGCAGGCGCTCACACGGCACGGTCTTCACCGACGCCTCTCTCACGGGTTGGGGAGGGACGTGTCGGACCCACGCAGTGGGGGGCAGCTGGACGAAGGTCCGTGCTGGCCCATCTACCCCGCACATCAATGTGTTGGAATTGAAGGCGGTCCTCCTGGTCCTCAAACGGTTCGACCACCTGGTGGTAGGCGAGCACGTTTTGGTCAGGACAGAGAGTATGACGGCAGCGGCGTATATCAACAGGCAGGGTGGGACTCGTTCCATCCGCCTGCACCGGGCGGCGGTCCAACTTTGGCTATGGGCATCTCGCAGGCTGCGCAGTCTGAGGGCGCTCCACATCCCTGGTGCAGAGAATGTGGGCGCGGATATGATGTCTCGGGGCGGTCCTCGTTGCGATGAGTGGGAACTCTGCCCCGACATAGTCAGAAAGATCTGGGATCGTTTCGGGGAGGCCTCGATAGATCTGTTTGCGAGCCGATGCTCTCACAAGTGCCCCTTGTGGTTCTCGGTCAGTCGAGCAGATCATCCCCCCTTGGGGGTGGATGCCTTCTCGATCTTTCCATGGCCGCCCGGTCTTCTGTTCGCCTTTCCTCCTGAACAGCTGTTGGGTCAGCTGTTGGAGCGGATACAGAGGGAGCGCAGGACGGTGATCCTGGTCGCGCCGGACCGGGGCACGGCAGTGTGGTTTCCGGTCTTGATCCAGCTACTCGTCGCTCCGCCTTGGGTTATTCCTTGGTCGGCGACGGCCCTCTCTCAGCAACGCAGGTCGCTGTTCCATCACCCGGCGTTTGGCCAACGCCTGTCGGTGTGGCTGGTGAGAGGGTAGGTCTGGAGAGGATGGACCCTTCTGTGGTTAATACCATCCGGAATGCGCATGCTCCGTCCACTGTCGCGCTTTACGCGGGCAGGTGGCGTATGTTCCAAGAGTGGTGTAAGGCGGGGGGCCAGGACCCAGTCTCCTGCCCCCTGGATGCTGTCCTTAGTTACCTCCAGTCTCTCCTTGGTAGACTGTCGGCTTCGACGGTGAGGGTATATGCAGCGGCTATATCCTCCTATCATGAGGGGTTTGAGGGGGATGTCTTGTTCAGCCACCCTCTTGTGAAGCGTTTCCTGCTTGGCGCTCGACGCGTTAAGCCGGTGCAACGCTCTTTGGCTCCGAGTTGGGATCTTCAATTGGTCCTCGGTCGGTTGTCCTTGGCCCCGTTTGAGCCGCTTGAGCAAGCGCCGTTGGGACAGTTGTCCTTCAAAACCGCGTTCTTGCTGGCTGTCACCTCCGCTAAACGTGTGGGTGAGCTCTGTGCTCTTTCGGTACGTCCAGAGTGCCTGTCTTTTCGTTCCGATTGCGGTGCCACTCTGCGGCCTAATCCTGCTTTCGTGCCTAAGAATATCCGGAGTTCCTTCCGCTCCAGGGATGTTGTGGTTCAGGCGTTTCATCCGCCTCCTCACGCTAGTGAGTTAGATGCGGGCCTTCACCTGTCATGTCCGGTCCGTGATTTGGGTATTTACCTCAGCCGTACTCAGGACCTCAGGGTTACCGATCAGCTTTTTGTCTGTCACGGTGGTTCTCGTGTCGGTAAGGCACTATCGAAACAGCGCCTGTCCCATTGGTTGTGCGAGGGCATTGCCCTCTGCTACACGTTGGCCGGGCTGGATCCCCCTGGGGGCGTCAGGGCGCACTCCACACGTGGGGTGGCTGCCTCTGCCGCTCTGCTGGGTGGGGCCTCGGTGGAGGACATCTGTGCTGCAGCTTCATTTTTTGTAAGGTTTTACCTCATGGACATGACCGGGGGTTCTGTCTCCCAGGCGGTTCTGGGGTCTATGGCCTTTCCTGCTTCCCGTCCTTTGGTAGGGTAGCAGGAGTGTGTGGGTATGGGCCACAGTGTGTTGGTTCACACGTGGTTCCGCCTGTGCTGTGTGGTCAAGGGGTTCTAGTTCCCTCTTGCTCGCACTCGGGTGGAGTTGACTGCGCCCCCCCTTCATTAGGAAGGATGGGGTGACGGGACTCCCCAACCCCTTGATGTGGGCTTTCGGGTCCTCAGGGGGTGCATTTGTCGGGCCTCGTGTCCGCTCTACCCCATATCTCACCAAACACTCTTCCTCGCCAAAAAACCCGTTTCCAGGAAAAGATTCCTCAAAACGGGGACTCAGGGCCGTTAAGAGCGGGACGCTCAGCCAGTACTCATATAACTAGGTTATATACATAACCTTACGTTATATTATCGTACTTGGCCATCGCGTCCCGCTCTTAACGGCCCTGAGTCCCCGTTTTGAGGAATCTTTTCCTGGAAACGGGTTTTTTGGCGAGGAAGAGTGTTTGGTGACCATGCCTAGTGTCTTTTAGGCTACGCCTCCATAGGGGCGGGACCCGGCAGGTGAGGGCGTATTTGTTTTTCGTTAGTGGAGTACAGGAGGTACATGAGATAAGGGATATCTCGATAGGCTTAAGAGCGGGACGCTCAGCCAGTACTCATATAACTAGGTTATATACATAACCTTACGTTATGTAGGCAATGTTGAATTCTATTATAGTGAACAAATAGGTAACATGTAACGTCATATTAGCATTCCTACCCAAGAATAAATAAAGTTATCAAAAAACGAATTAATTTAATTCATTAATTAGTTTATTTCAATTGAGACACTAATGGAAACAAATTAAAAGATAAACATTTAAAATAAAACAGCAACATGTAAGAAACTTTGTAAACATTGTAAGGTCACTACGTCAGGGAGGAACTAATCACCTGTATCTGTTGGTTTTAACGTGTTCTTTGTTGTCGTAACACACGGCGGCTCTGTAGCTACAACTTAAGCTAGAGAGAGACATTTCACACAAAGCTGACCACCTCTCCAAATTAGGCAAAAATTAATGTCAGACTTTTTTGGGAAGCCTCAACAAAAGAAGATTATGTGACCGCCACCGCCTCGACCTTGATGCGCTAATAAGACCTTCATCCGCACCAACCCGGAGAGAAAGGCCACATTTGGAGATGAAGTTGTGGGATCGGATGCATGCAGCAGGCGCGGCGCGTCTAAGGTAGGGACAATATATAATGTTGTCGTTTAAAACTGCCGCTGTGGAGCATCAAGCATTGGGATTATTGGCTGTGTTGGCACTTTCTTCGTCTGTTAACTTACCATGGTGATTGATCTGATCTGTGGTCTGTGCTGCCCTGCTAAACTGTGAGTTGTTCAGCAAACTTAACAGTCGAGTCATTCCTGCTCGTTAATTCGTTTTATTTTCCCCCCTCAGCATCCCGTTATAAATGCTGTTGGCCTGGCCTGGCCTGGCCTGCCTGAGTCAAATTCCCGGTAGGAATTATGGTCCCAGTCCGCGACTGGTCCTCGCTGTCAGGTGAAAAGAAGCGGCTGGTATCGGAGGAAGACATGTGGTAGTCTTCTCCCTCCCCAGACCAACAGTAGGGGGCAGAAACGCACAATGTCCAGGAAGGGAATTGGCATAACAACTAAATTGGGATGGGAGAAAAATACGGAAAAAGGGGGAGAAAAAGTAGATAAAAAAAAATATATACAGAATATGAAAATGAACGCGCCGCTGTCATGGAGAAATAAACAACCATTTATTTTTAAACGTTGAATGGAAGGAGAGCCGCTGCTGGCAGGGCGGTTACCGGGTTACCGCTACGATTCTGTCGCTCGAAAACACTTTCTTTTAACAGTGTAGATGTAAGTGACAACCTATCTCAGAGCGGCACCGTGTGCTTGACATTTGACGGCACGATTCTCGATACGCAGTTGGCATTTTGTGCAAAACGTGTTCATTTAATAATAGTGTGTATTGCCTCAGCAGCCCTGGAGCAGAGGTGGGAGATATTGCTTTGAAAGCCGTAACATATTTAGCAGAGTCGTCTCTTGGCACTAGAGCTCCATTCTGGAGAACTGTCTCCTTCCAGCTTTGGCAACGGAAAGGTCTAATGAAAACTATATACGTTCTGTGAGGATTTAAGAGTAGTAATAATAATAATAATAATAATAATAATTCATTTTATTTGTATAGCACTTTTCATTGACCCAAAGATGCTGACAAAGAAACAAAGAACATCAAACCACAGGGAAACAGGTTGTACCTGATGTCTGTATTTTTTCGTACTGTACTGTTCCGTCGTGTATATGTTTTAGGTGGTGTTTTCTGTACTGTACTGCTCCATGTGTCTTTTATGTTTTATGTTTTTTGGGGGGGGTCGAGAATGAAAGGACTTTGGTCAGAGGGGTATTTACTTAATCATAACCAACCAAATAACAAAATAACAATAGTCTCAGGCCCAAACATAGTTAAGATAAGATAAGATATTCCTTTATTGATCCCCTTGGGGAAGTTCAGGCATCATAGCAGCATGGGGAGGGAGGAGGGGAGGTACATGTATGGGCAGGGTAATGGTAGAAAGACATAGATATAGGTAATACAATTTGATCAGAATATAAAAATAGGAGAAAAAGAAACAGTGTAAAGAAAACAATATAATTAACTCTGAATATAAACAAATAAATAAACAGTGTAAACAAATCTGCAGATGAGGGTTTGTATGCCGGTTATATTAGACATGTTCATATAATGTAATGTCATTTTGGTCACACAACATACCTGCAGTTGTAAAAGTCAGTGAAAGACCATATAAAGCCGTGTCATTAATTCGCCAAACATAGTTTTGTCAACATTGACTATGCAACTTCCAGACATCCATTGTACCCATTGTAGCCAGTGACTTTTAGCACCATATCCCAATATATGTGCCTGCTGTCATTGAGTCATTGGCTACGTTCACACTGCAGACAAAAGTGGCCCAAATCTGATTTAGTATCAGTGTGAAACAGCACAAATCTGATCTTTTCAATTCTGATTTGGGCCACTTTCATATGCGGTCCAAAAATACAAGTCATGCGACTTTTACATCACTCTAGATTGACATTTGTCACAATCTTTTACGTCCATCTTCTTTATTGTTCACGTGTGCATGCAGGTCAGTTCAGGAGCGTGACCGGTTCACACTGGAATCTGATATTGACCACATTTAAAAATAAATAATGCCAAACAAAAAAAATCAAATCTGAGCAATACGTCAGAATTTAGCACTAAGGCTTGCAGTGTGAACATAGCAATCGTCGTCCTCTTCAACTCCAGCCTTCAGTGGGGCTTTATTGGGGCTTTATTAATTGGGGGCGACAGTGGCTCGGGAGGTAGAGCAGTCGTCTGGTAATCCGGAGGTTCCCGGTTCGATTCTTGCTCCTCCCGGGCAGCGTGTCGAAGTGTCCTTGAGCAAGACACTTAACCCCTAATTGCGCCCGATGAGCAAGTTGGCACCTTGCACGGTCGCCTCCGCCATCGGTGCGTGAATGTGTGATTGAACGTTAATACAATTTTCATTCAATCAATCACCATGCAGATTGATTGATTGAATGAACGTTTTATTAACAGATTGCAGAATGGGTACAATACAGTACGGCTCAATACACACAATTGTTAAGGGGATGCAGACCAGAGAAAGACTTTCGTCTTGTTTACATCAGGGTCCCCCATTTTCAATTCATAATGAATTGTAAGTAAGGGTGCAACTTGCTCTGTGCAATCCATTCTTTGTGGATCTAGCTCTCAGTTCTATCTTCTATCTCCTGAAGCTGCCGCCGTCTGGCTGAAGGCTTTTACGCCCATTACATACAAAAGGATAATTTAAGGTGCTGATTTGTGACCGTCTGTAGTGTGGTAGTGAAATGGTTAACCTTCTGTAGTGTGGTAGTGAAAGGGTTAACCTGCTGTAGTGTGGTAGTGAAAGGGTTAACCTTCTGTAGTGTGGTAGTGAAAGGGTTAACCTTCTGTAGTGTGGTAGTGAAAGGTTAACCGTCTGTAGTGTGGTAGTGAAAGGTTAACCGTCTGTAGTGTGGTAGTGAAAGGTTAACCTTATGTAGTGTGGTAGTGAAAGGGTTAACCTTCTGTAGTGTGGTAGTGAAAGGGTTAACCTGCTGTAGTGTGGTAGTGAAAGGGTTAACCTTCTGTAGTGTGGTAGTGAAAGGGCTAACCTTCTGTAGTGTGGTAGTGAAAGGTTAACCGTCTGTAGTGTGGTAGTGAAAGGTTAACCGTCTGTAGTGTGATAGTGAAAGGTTAACCTTATGTAGTGTGGTAGTGAAAGGGTTAACCTTCTGTAGTGTGGTAGTGAAATGGTTAACCTTCTGTAGTGTGGTAGTGAAAGGTTAACCTTCTGTAGTGTGGTAGTGAAAGGGTTAACGATAGGTTATAACTATAACCAAGTTCTGTGAGTAATGGATCTCGCTCAGCGTCATGACTGCACTATACTTCACTCGTGCACGCGCACTGAATAAAAAATTCCACAATGTACCTTTACATCCCAACATTCGTCTGGCCACACCCCTATCAGCGTACCTTCATAAGCAGGTGTGTGGTCACCTACTCGCCTCCTTCCCAAGCTTTCACCACAAGGTGAGATCAAGGGCCGCAGCGGCGCCTGACGCTGAGCATCACCATTACTCACAGAACTTGGTTATAGTTATAACCTATCGTTCTGTTTCGTAATGGATCTCGCTCAGCGTCACGACTGCACAAGGGAGGCTGAGCGAGAGCCATACCCCGACAAATGTACCCCGCTGAGGCCCCCCACAACCATCAGATCGGGGAGGACCGAGCCCCCCCGACCCTCCCTAATGGAGGATACCCTCCCTATTGGAGGTTTACGGGAGGGAAACGGATCCGACCGTGCGAAGAGGCACTCAAGCAACTCAACGCACAGGGTGAGCAGACCGTGGCTTGACCCCACGACTACACACACGCACAACCCGCATGCCACCCGGGAACGAACGGAAGGAACAACCTCGTTACTGCCCCCAGAATCACGGGGTCAAGAACAAACCCAACCCCGTGGCAAGGCCGTAGCAGCGGAGCGCGAAGGAAGACCCAGACCCACTGAAGGACTGGATCCCCTGGAAAACGGGGGCCCGGAGAGGTCAATGATGCCAGGCATCAAGACCCCACCAGGTGGTCACTTAGTGACACCGCCCCCCACATCGCCAGCGTATTAGGATAAGGCCCCCCCAAGAGCGGGCTCTTTCCCCCCAATAGCACACCGCCTGGCACACTGACCCTGCAGAACAGGCAGTCAGCATGGCCGTAAGCACACAAAAAAGGTTAACCAACGGAAGCAGGCAGCGCACTGGGGAAAACCAGGCAACAGGCTGTAACCTGAGCCTGGAGCACTGCGGACGAGACAGGCGCCAAAGGAGTCAGCTGAAAACAGCCGCCCTGGCGGAAGGGGCATATGCTGGCGTTGTTGATCACCATGACAAAGCCTCCATTAAAAAAAAACCACCCAGAGGGGTTGAGGCAGAGAAGGCTGACATGATTGGCAGACGTCATGAACGTGCAGGGGCACACTCAACCGGGTAACCCGGGAGTTGACTCTGCTCCAACACACCAGGGAACCAACCACCCTGTCGTTACCATATGCGGTGGTTGTTCCTATAACCCCTCAAGAAAAAACTCCAAAACACACATGCGGGCATACACTGGCTATACCGCAGTACAAGTGTTTCAGTTTTCAAAAAAGGGTTATCCCAGGCCTACGGTATCAACGAAACTTTACTTCGGACCGGGCCCGGCGGCACGGGAAGCACAGGGTTACCAGAGGAGGTCCAAGACCTTAATCCAGCCGCAGCAAGCAGGATTGTAGTTGGGAAGCATGTCAGCGGCGTGAGCTCCTAATACGAAAAAAACGGTGGAGGTGTAGAATGATCATCATCTTCCAGACACTCCAGTAACGAAGACAATATCGCCGTATTTTCTCAAAAATAGTGAGAGAGAAAATAAAGATATGATGTCAACGTATCTCTTGTTTTCCAACTTTCTTCTACTAACAACCTCGTCAAGTGGGGATCTACCGAAGGCACTTCCTTGTGGTGAAAGTGAAGAAGGAGGCGAGTAGGTGACCACACACCTGCTTATGAAGGTAAGCTCATAGGGGTGTGGCCAGACGAATGTTGGGATGTAAAGGTACATTGTGGAATTTTTTATTCAGTGCGCGTGCACGAGTGAAGTATAGTGCAGTCGTGACGCTGAGCGAGATCCATTACGAAACAGAACCTTCTGTAGTGTGGTAGTGAAAGGTTAACCGTCTGTAGTGTGGTAGTGAAAGGGTTAACCTTCTGTAGTGTGGTAGTGAAAGGGTTAACCTTCTGTAGTGTGGTAGTGAAAGGGTTAACAGTCTGTAGTGTGGTAGTGAAAGGTTAACCGTCTGTAGTGTGGTAGTGAAAGCTTAACCGTCTGTAGTGTGGTAGTGAAAGGTTAACCTGTAGTGTGGTAGTGAAAGGTTACACTACCACACTAGCGGCTCAATGGAATATTAAACGTGTTATTATTTCCTTTCATTCACGTTTCTTTCAAACGCACTTTTTTAAACTAGCTTTTAAATGAATTATTATCTTTATTTTATTGCCTTATTTTTCTTTATTTCTTTTATTTTTACTTAACTATTTTATTATAGTTTTTACAATTTTATTTGTAATTTTTTTTATGTCTTATTTTACTGTTATTGAATTTTTATTTCTTATTGTTTACTGTCTAATTTTGTATTATCCTTTTGTTTAGTTTTTAGTTTAAGCACTTTGAGCTGCAATCTGTATGAATGGTGCTATATAAATAAAGTTATTATTATTATATTATTATTATACTTTTCCATGTTTTAGATGAACCAGTAGTGTGTGAGCTCCGTTGCCTTCGCTGTATATTTGACATCCTGTGTGCAAATACGCTGGTGGCATGACCGCTTTTCAGGAACCCTTTGCAAAGACAATAAGTATGCAAGTAAGGTTTGCTTAAAAAAAGATATATTTATACCATATACACTATATTTATTCAAATGTGACCGAATCCCCCGTTTTCCAAAATTGCAATTCCTGGAGAAAAATACCAAGTGACTGAGCAAAGATGAACTGTAATTAGGAGAGCAAATAGATATGCTCTTTATTCATAAAGGCCTGCACACTCTTTCTTGCACATCTAATCACTCCCGTATAAAAGGTCAGCCGTAGCTACATCACTTCAGACACAGTTCAGACACCATGCTAATCGCTGATGAGGTAACTTAAGTGGCCAATTCCCTTCACCTGCCACAGTCATACAGCGCTTTTGCCAGAAGCATGACATCTGAATTGGAAAATAAATGGGTCCATAAAGTGAAACGATCTCCTCGCCGGAGATGACAATTACTGATGGTGTCATTGACGGCGCATTATTTTCTGATGTCATTGACGATTCAGTGTTTCTGATGATGTCATTGACGGTTCATTATTTATCATGATGTCATTGACGGTGCATTGTTTCTGATGATGTCATTGACGGTGCATTGTTTCTGATGATGTCATTGACTGTGCATGTCATTGACAGTTATCGTCATGGACACTGATGTCAGTCGTATGCATTTCATTGTGTTAGATTATGACAAAATTAAATGGTCTCATTTATGATGTGGCTTTGGTCAGTATTTAAAGGTTATGGTTAGGTTAAACTAGTTACACATCTCCTGTAGAGAATGGTTTAGAACTAGTTATACATCTCCTGTAGAGAATGATTGAGAAAAGTTGTTATACATCTCCTGTAGAGAATGATTGAGAAAAGTTGTTATACATCTCCTGTAGAGCAGTGTTCAACGGAAATTATGACTAAATATGGTCGACAACGAAGCTTTTTCCCCTGACGAAAACGAGATGAGAACGTCACGTTAATGGAGATCATGTCGTTGACTAAAAACGACGACACAAAATGTAGTTTGCAAAATAAAATCTTGCTAAACGTTTATTCAACTTCAACGTCAACTCAACACCAGTGGAGGTTTCTCTATGACAACACGTGAAACACAAATTCACTCATAATTCATAATTATTATTAATTTACATTACTTTTTTTTATTATTATTATTATTTTTTTTTATTAGAAATGTTTTCCTCTGTAAAAAGAAATGCCAGTGAATTTTTTTTTTCTCAAAAATTTCCAAAATTGAAAGCTCTGAGCAGGCCTGCACTGCAGTAATGACTGCAGTAAATATTCGTGCAGATGGCTGCACAGGTTGACCCAGGATTAAATAAATAATAAATAATAGACAATCAAAATAGGCTATTAACGTCATCTAAGCACGGTCTGTGCATTTAAACTCTTGCCATTGAATGGGGGATTTAATGATTGACAGCCTTGACATCCAATACACGGAGGTTGAATGATTGACAACCTTCAAATCCAATCAGAGATTGCTGCATTGCACAGTCAAAACAGGTCCAGCTGCAGTTCCGTAGGTTAGGTTTAGCTGGGGCCAATCTCAAGTTTCTCAAGTTTCTTTATTAGTTGTCATACAGAAGTACAGAATACTTTTATACAAAATGTAACAGAAAGAAGCATTTTGTATAAAAGTATTCTGTACTGACAACTAATAAAGAAACTTGAGAAACTTGAGATTGGCCCCAGCTAAACCTAACCTACGGACCTGCAGCTGGACTGTTTTGACTGTGTAGGCACTAGGCAGCATTGAAAGAGATCGCTAGTAGTTTAGTAAGCTATACAGCTGTAACAACTCAGTAGGGCAGGCTAAATTAAACTTGGCGCCAACATTAGGACAGAAGTATAAACCAGCAACTGAGCAACATGAAGAAGTGGACTTATGCATCTGGATCAGAAAAAAGTAAGTTGTAGTGTTTATAAAATGAAAGCCTGCTTAGCCTGGACGCTAACGTGAGCTAACGTTAGCCAGCCGAATTGTTTAGAGAACAATACGTGTCCGTAACAGTAGTGTAGTTCTAACTTCACTCGGGAGACAAAAGCCAAACATCAATTTGATGCAACAAGCTGGCTCGTCACATGGAGAAGCTGCACTATTCAACGAAAGATGAGATTGATTGATTGATTGAAAGATCGATCGAGATACCGTCTTTATGGGTAAGTGTCTTGGCTTTGTCAGTTTGTGTAACGTTACTGTAACACTCCTCCTCTCTCCTCTCCTCTCCTCTCCTCTCCCTCTCCTTAATCAGAGTTTCTAACGCTATAGGTCTATATGACAGGCGTTGTACTCTTAAACAGTAATGTATATTTGTAGATCTGGTATGTCATAAATGTCTGGATGTAGCAGTACTGTCTATATCTCTGTATGTCATATATAGATGTAGCAGTACTGTCTATCTGTATGTCATGTTATGATTAATTGAAAATGGGGGACCCTGATGTAAACAAGACGAAAGTCTTTCTCTGGTCTGCATCCCCTTAACAATTGTGTGTATTGAGCCATACTGTATTGTACCCATTCTGTAATCTGTTAAATAAAGTTGTCATTCATTCATTCATTCATTCATTCATTCATTCATTCATTCATTCATTCATTCATTCATTCATTCATTCATTCATTCATCCATCCATTCATTCATTGTCCTTGTGTTACATAAAACCCACCTGTGGCCTCGTGCAAAGGAAGGTGGTAAATACATGTTAAGATATTCCAATGTACAGTTTTGCATACCATTGACTCAGAATGGTCTGTTTTATTGAAATCGTCACAGCAGTATAGGTTGTTTATACTTCAGAAGTATGATATTTAAACATGGTCCCCAAAATGAATGGAAGCGAATGAGGAGCCTGACACCTGGGAGGCATGGGGGTGTTGCAGCGTTGGGGATGTTTAAAAAATATAATTTAATATATAATATAATAATTTGTGCTTCAACTAAAAATGTTGTCAGCAGCCTCCACTGCTGTTTACTTGCTACTGTAGCTAACAGGAACTTGTTTGCCGACAAAAAAGTAACAAAAATAATTGTCCGTGTGGAGCCCTTATCCCCAACACATCGTTCCGTGGGTAAATTATTGTAATGTTCTGCGGTTTTGTGTGTCGCTCTAGTTGTATGGTCTTACGGGCACCACTGTTATGTTGGGGGCAGGGACGTGCACAGGACTTTAGAGGGGCAGGTGCTCAAAGGCTGAAAAGGGCACTACACTTGTGTGTATAGTGTAGCGACCCTGGGATTTGGGTCGGGTGGGTCCGTTCAGCTGTCACTCAACACTCCGCCATCCCGGCGCTGGCGGACGCGCCAGCCACGGGTTGACAGAGTCGAGAGTGCACGGTCTGACCTGGGGAAGGTATAAAGAGGGTGGGGCACACAGCGTGCACTCTCTCTGGGGCATGGGAAATGGTAGCAATGAGTCTGAGTGATACCGCAACCTGTAATGGAGAACTGTTGTGAATAAAGACCTGCACTGAGAACTACCAACCTGCCTTGAGAGTCGTCTTATAATGTTGGAAAGCACGAACGTTACATTGGTGTCTGAAGTGGGATTTGAGGCGAAGTATGGACATTAAACGTGTCGGTGGAGAATGAGCTAACGTGGGCTAGTGAGGGCTAACGGGAGCTAACATCGGCAGCTAGTGAGCCTAGCTTAGCTTACAGTTAGCATCAGTAGCATTGGAAAAAGAGAGGAGGAAGACGTGAGGAGCAGTCGGGTGACACGGACATGGAGTGTGGAGGAGCAGTTTGCAGAATTGTATGCCGGCCGAGGCGGGCCATTGCCGGTTCACGGGGGCCCGGTTCCCGCCGGGTGGAGGTCGGAGGTGACTCAGGATGTCAACGGGCATGGCGGCGCCCATGGCACGAGGGCAGGCCCGGCAGAGAAGACGCGACCCGAGGGACCCGGGGAGCCGCCGCGGTGGGGTTGGCCGACGACCTGGAGGGCCGGACCCGGGGGACGTTGCCGCATGGTGCAAAGCCATGGGGACATGGAACTCTCTGGCGCGCACGGCAGAGACTGACGGATGAACAAGACCCAGGGCCAGCAGTGAGGCAGGGAGTGCTCCCTCTTCACCAGGACACAGCGGCGTGTCCTCACCCTTCGCTGGGGTGCGGCAGAGACTATGACGGATGAATGGGTTATACTGAATGAAAAAAAAGAAAAGAGTAAAATCTTGTAATGGTGATTTCATTGAGGTGTGGGGTATTGTGTTGGGTACTGCAGGGATTTGAGTACTGGGTAGCGGGTATTGGAGTGGAGCTAGCAGTTAGCGTAGCGTCGGCCGGTGGTTAAGTGTAGCCACCGGTAGCGTCGTGTAGCTAGCTGCGCCTAGCATCGTAACCGGTGGATAGGCGACTGTCTCTGTTGTGAGGGCGTCTCTCTGTCGGCCTGGAACAGGAGGACGCGGGCAACCTGGAACCAAGGTATTTGTATGGGACTATGGGTAATTGGTGGTTGTCGTCTCCTGTGGCCTGACTGAGAGGGTTGCAGCCCGTAACCAATAAGAGCACTCACGGGCTAGCAGGAGCGTGGCGTCGTAACCGGTGGTTAGGCCATAGCCACCGGAAGCGTCGCGTGGCTAGCTGCTGCCCTAGCTTTGCTGCGGGGGGGGGGGGGGGGGGGTAATCTTGTTGACTGTGGGTGAATTTGGTTCATCTCTCCGGGCGAGAGATTTAATAGGGAGGGGGTAGTGTAGCGCAGTGGAGGTTTCTCTATGACAACACGTGAAATACAAATTCACTCATAATTCATAATTATTATTAATTTACATATACCTATATATATATATATATTTTTTTTTTTATTATTATTATAATTTTTTTATTATAAATGTTTTCCCCTGTAAAAAAATTCCAGTGAATTTTTTTTTCTTCAAAAATGGCCAAAATTGACAGCTCTGAGCAGGTCTGCACTGCAGTATTGCCTGCAGTAATTATTCGTGCAGAATACTTCACAGGTTGACCCATTGTTAAATAAATAATAAATAACAGCCAATCAAAATAGGCTATTAACTTCATCTAAGCACGGACTGTGCAGTTAAACTCTTGCCATTGAATGGGGGATTGAATGATTGACAGCCTTGACAATCCAATAATACACGGAGGTTGAATGATTGGCAGCCTTGCAAATCCAATCAGAGATTGCTGCATCGCACAGTCAAAACGGGTCCAGCTGCAGGTTCGGAGGATAGGTTTAGCTCGGGCCAATCTCAAGTTTCTCAAGTTTCTTTATTAGTTGTCATACAGAAGTACAGAATACTTTTATACAAAATGTAACAGAAAGAAGAATTTTGTATAAAAGTATTCTGTACTTCTGTATGACAACTAATAAAGAAACTTGAGAAACTTGAGATTGGCCCGAGCTAAACCTATCCTCCGAACCTGCAGCTGGACCCGTTTTGACACTGTGAAACATAGCAAGCTAGTAGAGAAAGCTGTGTACAGCTATAACAACACAGGCTAAATTAAACTTTGCGCCAACATTAGGACCGAAGTATAAACCAGCAACTGAGCAACATGAAGAAGTGGACTTATGCATCTGGATCAGAAAAAAAGTTGTGGATGAAAAAGTAAGTAGGCTACAGTGTTTGTAAAAGCTTGTATGCTAACAGTAGCTAGCCAGCTTAGCCTACATCACAATGATGATGCTAACTTACTGTACACACTGTAGGGCTGGGCAATTAATCGAAACAGAATCGCGATATCGATTCATAGACCTATGCAATCTCATTTCTAAGTTATGACAATTTTTCTTTTATTACATTTTTCTTTCTTTTTTTTTACTTTTTAAATTATTTTATCTGGGTTGAACATGATTTGTGGAACTCCCTCTGGTGTTGTAGTCGTGGTATTCACTGACCTTTGGGAAGTATTTCGACATGCACATGGGTATCTTAGTGGTGTGGTGTATCTTGTAGACCAGGCCCATTGCAAGTTGCTGTACTCTGTTGTCTACTCTAAGCCATCCTAGGTTGTCAAAGTGGGCAGGGGTGAGGTGGGTTTTAGGAGTAAGGTCAAGCAGTAGTCTGACCAGTTTGTTTTGTGATGTTTGTAATCTTGTTTTTAGTGCCTTTGAGGTGCTTTGGTACCATGAGGTGCAAGCATAGTCGTAGTACCCTTGAATGAGTGCTCCTGTTAGAGTCTTCAAGGTATTCTTGTTTACCAGAGAGGAGATCCGGTACAGGAATCTAGTTCGTTGGTTGACTTAGTTTTATTACATTGGATCCCATTTTGTCACAGGAAAGATTTGCCTCTATAGGATGGAACCCAGGTAGGTAATTTCAGCTTTCCTTTTAAGATAAGATAAGATATTCCTTTATTGATCCCCTTGGGGAAATTCAGGCATCATAGCAGCATGGGGGAAGGGGGGGGGGGTACAGGTAGTGAAAACAACACAAGCAGTGTAAACAAATAGGTCAATATAATTTACTATCTAACTAACTGAAATATATTTTCACAGTGTCACATAAGGTGCAGTATGCATAAGGTAGTGTTATGATTTACTATCTAACTAACTGAAATATACATTATTGATTATTCACAGTATCACAGTATCCACATAAGGTGCAGTATGCCTAAGGTAGTGTTATTGTCCTCCTTGGGTTCCTATTAGTTCTAGGTCGATGTCTGGCAGCAGTCCCTGCCCACTGTTGTGGAGCCTGATGGCCACTGGTATGAAGGACTGTCCGAGGCGGTTAGTTGAGTGTCGGGGGGGTATGAGTCTGTGGCTTCCTTGTCACCTTCACCTAATATGTTTTGATCTGGTCAGGTGCGCTGTCTAATATGTTTTGATCTGATCAGGTGCGCTGTCACCTAATATGTTTTCATCTGGTCAGGTCCGCTGTCACCTAATGTTAATATGTTTTCATCTGTGTCCACTGACCACTGACACACAGTGGGGGATGTTTTAAAAATATAATTTAATATATAATATAATATAATAATTTGTGCTTCACCTAAAAATTTGGTCAGCAGCCTCCACTGGTGTAGCGACCCTGGGATTTGGGTCGGGTGGGTCCGTTCAGCTGTCACTCAACACTCCGCCATCCCGGCGCTGGCGGACGCGCCAGCCACGGGTTGACAGAGTCGAGAGTGCACGGTCTGACCTGGGGAAGGTATAAAGAGGGTGGGGCACACAGCGTGCACTCTCTCTGGGGCATGGGAAATGGTAGCAATGAGTCTGAGTGATACCGCAACCTGTAATGGAGAACTGTTGTAAATAAAGACCTGCACTGAGAACTACCAACCTGCCTTGAGAGTCGTCTTATAACGTTGGAAAGCACGAACGTTACAATATATTAACCGAGCGCGCATAGCGCTCGGCTTTTTGGGGGGTTTTGGTGATCAAATATTGAATATTGAACTATAATAATCAGTGCAGGAGCTCACTTATCCTTGAAAGACACTTTTATCACTGACTTAAAAGGCCCATACATCTCCATAAATGTTCAGGGGGGAGGGAATAAGTGCTTACCCTACAGACCCCAAGAAGTGCTGTATATTCTGTATTGTTTAATATAAATGCATTTTTTATTCCAATCCCGATTTGTATTTGAGATTCCCAAATCCCATCGGATTTGACTTCTTCGTGTCCCTCAATGAGTGTAATACCAGCATTCAACTGTATGCACCACAGCGGTTTCTATCATCATCATCATCACCACCCACGCTATGCATAAAATATATAGGTCCGCGGAGAGGCACGCTGAGGAGGCCGTGCAAACTGCAATGGAATATGGGGCATCTCTCTCTCTTTACCTAATATTTTGATTCTATCCTGACATTTTTCAGTTGGAAGGGCAGTCTATATGCGTAACGGTAAAAAAAAAAAAAAAAATTTGTTCAAAAAAGGCACTTTTTTGATGAGGCTCAAAAAGGCAGGTGCTCAAGCACCCCTTGGCCTCTATGTGTGCACGTGCCTGGTTGGGGGTGTTGTTTCCCCCCGGGAGATATGGGAGGACGGACCGGATGTTACGTTGTTGTTGTGAAGCTAGCGTATTAGCAGGTAGCTGTGTTGTGTATGAGAAGGGAAGTATCAACTTGTAAAACCGCATATTGAGCTGGAAATAAAGCATCATACAGACAAGGAAACTCTCCTCTTTCTTCCCTACATTACTGCATGACGGATCACTACATTATGTTGATCCACCACAATAGAACTACATTAAATAACTTACATAACTGCAGATTCCTCCTGAGCAACGTCAGAAGGATCCGCCCCTTCCTGACAAAAGAAGCCACCAAACTCCTCGTCCAATCAACAGTCATCTCCCGCCTCGACTACTGCAACGCACTGCTTGCTGGCCTTCCGACCACTGCCACCAAGCCTCTTCAACTCATTCAGAACGCAGCGGCCCGCCTGATCTCAAACCTACCGAAGTCAGCCCATGTCACCCCACTTCTCAGGGACCTGCACTGGCTCCGCATTGCTGCACGTATCCGCTTCAAGGCCCTCGACCTGGCATATCGTGCGGCGAAGGGGACGGCTCCCGCCTACCTCCGGTCAATGGTCTCTAACTACACACCCTCAAGACCCCCACGCTCTGCATCTTCTGGCCGCCTCAGACCTACTCCTATCCAAGCCCCGGGAGGGTCATCAAAGAGAAGTCGCCTATTCTCTGTCCTTGACCCACAATGGTGGAACGAACTTCCCACCACAGTTAGGACAGTCGAAACCCGTCCAATCTTTCACCGTCGACTAAAGATGCACTTCTTCAATCATTATCTGAAATTAAAAAAAAAAAAAAAACAATTAAGAAATCTAACCCTAACTAACCTTACTGTCATGCACTTGTCCTAAAAAACTAACCTACACTCAGGGCACGAAATTAGAGCCCGCCACCCGCCATTGGCGGGCAGATTTTACGTTTGGCGAGTGAGACTGAGAGGTCTGTCCGCCATGTGGTGGGCAACCAAATAGTCATGTGAAAACCGATCGAAAAACATGATCCAATTCTTAGCGGAGTTCTCACTCGCTGATTTCTGTCTCAAGCACACAGACCTGCAGCGCACTGCTCCTCCTCCTCCTCCTGCCCCTCCCAAACCTGTGTAAACACAAGAGGCTATTGCCTCGGGCAGTCTGCTGACTGCTCTAGTCTAGTGGGACCTCCGTGAGCTAACGTTAGCTACCGTTACAAAATGACCCAGTCAACTATTCACTTTTAGTTTAATACATGAGGCATTGTCTAACGTTATCTAGCCGGCTAGCTACTGATAGCTCCTGATATCAACAAATGCTCCAGCAATAGTCTAGTAGTGCATGATACCTCCGTTGGCTAGGTAGCTCACGTTAGCTCACGTTAGCTCACTACGAAATGTCCCAGTAAACTAAATAGTTCACTGAGGCGTTGTCTTAACGTTATCTAGCCGGCTAGCAGTAGCTACAGATAGCTCCTGATATCAATGTCTTATAACATTGATTCGATTCGAGCCCCTGGCTTCCATCACATGAGGGCATGCTGAATATAGAGTATAGGGTCCAGCTGCAGCGCCGGAGAATCCTTGCTGGAGCTGGAGGCTACTCAAGTATACACACAGACAGTGGAGCCGTTTGCAGATAGCGAGCATTTTGACTTGTTCCGTGGTGGCGATGTCTCGCAGATAATACAACTACAAGTATGATTATATAATATATATATTTTATAAAAAAATATATAATTTGGCTGGTAAGAAATATGCTTGGCGGGTAGATTTTCCCCATCTACCCGCCACTGGCCGGTGAGTCAAAAAGTTAATTTCGTGCCCTGCCTACACTGTAGCACGCAACACTTTGATGAACATTGTTACTCAGCTGATAGAGTTGTGCCCTTCCTGCTGTCTTGTTGTACAAAACTTGTAAGTCGCTTTGGATAAAAGCATCAGCTAAATGACTAAATGTTAATGTAAAATGTAAATAAATCTAACCAGCTAGCACTAACGTTAGCTTTTTTTGTTTAGAAGCGGTGGAGTCCTGGTAGAGATGTCCTGCAGGTTGTGTGGTTCACCTCCAGTGGTGTCTAACTCGGCTGACACTCTCTGCAGGGCCTTGGGGTCCCTGTCGGGAGCTGTTCCCCCGTACCAGGTGGTGATGCTCGCTGACAGGACGCTCTCCATGGTTCATGTCTAAAAGTTCTTTAGTATCTGGAGGGCCGTCCTGAACTTTCCCCAGGTCCTCTGAGCCAACAGAGGCGCTGCTGCGCCAGTCTGAATTGTTTAAATAAATTAGCGATTGAGGCAATAAATTGCATAATTCATTCCCGTACTAGACGGGAATCATCAATTATGCAATTAATTGCCCTTTCCGCAAATTTATTGAAACGAATAGGAGTTGACGCAGCGGTTCACACGCTAGACGGAACGGTCTGTCAGTCGTCGTCTAGGGGTGGATGTATCGGAGAAACTGAGTTACGGGGTCCGGTTCTGGCTCCGTCATTAGGTCATTAGGTGGAGTGCCGGCTAATTAGACAGCTAGTTAATGAAGAGACCGTTAGTCCCGCCTTGCAGTGGATGATCACCGTCCCCCTGCTGTGTCATGAACTCTCGGTCGGATCAGCCGTGAATGAGACGTGACACGTTTATGGAATGAATGTATTTATGTGCCGCCTTCAGCAAGCCTTCAGCGGGCCCCTAGGCTTGTGCATCCTGTGTATTCCATCACTGCAATCTGTTTAGTGGATGATAGACAGATTGATAGGGCTGTGTGCACAGGCATATTTCTTTTGGAGGGGAGGCGGGGCAGGCAAAAAAAGGGCACTCCCCCACTAGGGTTGCCACGGTGATGTGAAATCTCCCATGACTGACCTTATGCAGCTACATTGATCTGCGGTGTCTGTCCGTCTATGTCTGTTTGTAATACATTTTCAATGATTAGTATTCATTTCTTGGACAGACAAGAGTTCACGTTATGTTCTGATTTAAAGATAAAACAGACCTTCCATCACTGTCTTATTTGTTCATTAACGGACGGATCAATGTAGCGCATACTGGTCCTCTGAGCTCCTCTCCAGTCAAACATACTGCTACTGGTCTGGACTGGTCCTCTGAGCTCCTCTCCAGTCAAACATACTGCTGCTGGTCTGGACTGGTCCTCTGAGCTCCTCTCCAGTCAAACATACTGCTGCTGGTCTGGACTGGTCCTCTGAGCTCCTCTCCAGTCAAACATACTGCTGCTGGTCTGGACTGGTCCTCTGAGCTCCTCTCCAGTCAAACATACTGTTGCTGGTCTGGACTGGTCCTCTGAGCTCCTCTCCAGTCAAACATACTGTTGCTGGTCTGGACACGTCTATTCTTTTACCAACGGATTTCCAGTTCCGGGTTCGTGTTCTGCGATCTGATTGGCCACTGACGTACGCTAGTTCTGCCCCCCCGCCCTACGCTGCTCGCGCCGCTAGTTCTGCCCCCCCGCCCTACGCTGATCGTGCAGCTAGTTCTGCCCCCCCGCCCTACGCTGCTCACGCCTGCATTATCCAATTCATATCAATCGAAATAACGTATTGTTTTCATCTCTCTATATTAACGTGATTCCATCAACACAACATAAATGTTCAAAACACGACAAGACAGTTTGCATCACTTCCCACGGTTCTCGGCACTTATTCTACCGGTAGTGTGGTAGTTGTTGCCACGGTATTGGGTCTTTGTGTGAATACTTCATTGGCGGGGAAGAAGAACACTGATAGAGGTGTGTGGACCGTCCTGCGAGCCCCAGACCACCGTCCCGCGAGCCCCAGACCACCACCCCGCGAGCCCCACGGGACGAGACCAGGTCGAATTTTAGGCGCACAGGAAACAAGTCTCGCGGGACGGTGGTCTGGGGCTTGCGGGCGGTGGTCTGGGGCTCGCGGGCGGTTGTCTGGGGCTCGCGGGCGGTGGTCTGGGGCTCGCGGGACGGTGGTCTGGGGCTTGCGGGACGGTGGTCTGGGGCTCGCAGGATGGTCCACACACTGTGTTCTTCTTCCCCGCCAATGAAGTATTCACCCAAAGACCCAATACCGTGGCAACAAATACCGCACTACCGGTAGAATAAGTGCCGAGAACCGTGGGAAGTGATGCAAACTGTCTTGTCGTGTTTTGAACATTTATGTTGTGTTGATGGAATCACGTTAATATAGAGAGATGAAAACAATACGTTATTTCGATTGATATGAATTGGATAATGCAGGCGCGAGCAGCGTAGGGCGGGGGGGCAGAACTAGCGGCGCGAGCAGCGTAGGGCGGGGTGGCAGAACTAGCGGCGCGAGCAGCGTAGGGCGGGGTGGCAGAACTAGCGGCGCGAGCAGCGTAGGGCGGGGGGGCAGAACTAGCGGCGCGAGCAGCGTAGGGCGGGG
Source organism: Notolepis coatsorum (assembly GCF_963971535.1). Taxonomy (NCBI): domain Eukaryota; kingdom Metazoa; phylum Chordata; class Actinopteri; order Aulopiformes; family Paralepididae; genus Notolepis; species Notolepis coatsorum. The sequence goes on along the minus strand of NC_140169.1, from coordinate 164,712,016 downwards.
TGGCAGAACTAGCGGCGCGAGCAGCGTAGGGCAGGGGGGCAGAACTAGCGGCGCGAGCAGCGTAGGGCAGGGGGGCAGAACTAGCATACGTCAGTGGCCAATCAGATCGCAGAACGCGAACCCGGAACTGGAAATCCGTTGGTAAAAGAATAGACGCGGTCTGGACTGGTCCTCTGAGCTCCTCTCCAGTCGAGTTTTCTCTGCTGCAGGTTTAAACTGTGTCTAGAGCTTCTTTCTCTCCTTCACGTGAAGTTAAAACTACTCTGTAACTTTAAGTGAAAATGAAACCTAAAAATAGCTGCTGTCTGCACAGACATGTTCAGTTCATAATGTTGTCCGACTTAGGTAGCTAGCAGGCAGCTATGTGTTAGCAACAGGCCTTCGTGTATGTGTGCGTGTGTCACTAGAGGGTTTCATGGGCGACTCACTCGTTCCAATCATTTGACTGGGTCGCTATTTTTGTTCCTGCCCCTTACTGGAACAATACATTTTTTATTCTGATGTCAAACGTCGCATTTTATTTAGTACTATTGATTACTGTTGAGATATAATAAGAAATTTAAAACGTTGCCACAAATCGCTGGCTGGCTATTGATCCTTGATCCACAAAGTTTCATTTGTGATGTCATCAAGTCTGAAAGCTGCTCCATAGACAATGGATTGGGAATGATGGTAGAGATGACACTGAGAGCACCCAGGAGAATGTTCTCAGTATATGGATACATGTTCTGTTTCAGCACTGAGAACGCTACAATGAAGCTCATTTGGGTATAAAACTAAATACTTCATACTTGATGACATCACAGGTTTGATTCTCGCTTTGGGAGAGAGTAGCTCATGCTCACAGATATTAATCAAAGTGTCTTTGTGACCATTGTGGTGGAAAATAGCCGAAGCTGAATAACCTACCCAGTGAAAAGAGACCTGGTTAATACGGTTTATTAACTCAATCAAAGTATCAATACAAAATAGTCAGAGTTAGGCTGGATGACTCTCAACGAGGTGGTAACAGGGCCACTCTCCTCTCTCCTCTCAGGTGCTCTCCTCTCAGGTGCTCTCCCCTCTCCTCTCCTCTCTCCTCTCTCCTCTCTCTCCTCTCTCCTCTCTCCTCTCTCCTCTCTCCTCTCTCCTCTCTCCTCTCTCCTCTCTCCTCTCCTCTCTCCTCTCTCCTCTCTCCTCTCTCCTCTCTCCTCTCTTCTCTCAGGTGCCCTCTGGAACTCCGCGTGGCTCTCGGGGGGGGAATAAAGGACAAAGGGCTGCGGGCTCTGGGCAGCATCTGTTCAAGGAGTCAGGATGTTGGCAACGCTCCCAGCAGGAAGCCAGCCCCCTCTTAGTTCGTGAAGGGCTCTGTGTGTGTGTGCGTGTGCGTGCGTGTGCGTGCGCGCGCGCGCGTGTGTTTGTGGAGCTTTGAGAGCACCCGACTCACCGTTTCAAGACAAACAAGAGAGGAGAGAGGAGGGGAAGGGAGAGGAGGAGAGAAGAGGGGAGGATAGGGGAAGGGAGGAGAAGGGAGAGAGGAGGAGAGGAGAGGGGAGGAGAGGGGAGGGAGGAGAAGAGAGGAGAGGGGAAGGGAAGGGAGGAGAAGGGAGAGGAGGAGAGGAGAGGGGAGGAGAGGGGAAGGGAGGAGAAGGGAGAGAGGAGGAGAGGGGAGGAGAGGGGAAGGGAGGAGAAGAGAGGAGAGGGGAAGGGAAAGGAGGAGAAGGGAGAGGAGGAGAGGAGAGGGGAGGAGAGGGGAAGGGAGGAGAAGAGAGGAGAGGGGAAGGGAGGAGAGGAGAGGGGAAGGGAGGAGAAGAGAGGAGAGGAGAGGGGAAGGGAGAAGAGGGGAAGGGAGAGGAGGAGGGGAGAGGAGAGGAGGAGAGGAGATGAGAAGAGGGGAGGAGAGGAGGGGAGAGGAGGGGATGGGAGAGGAGAGGAGGGGAGAGGAGGAGAGGAGGAGAGGAGGGGAGAGGAGGAGAGGAGAGGAGGGGAGAGGAGGAGAGGAGGAGAGGAGGGGAGAGGAGAGGAGGAGAGGAGAAGAGGAGAGGAGAGGAGAGGAGAGGAGAGGAGAAGAGGAGAGGAGAGGAGAGGAGAGGAGAGGAGAGGAGAGGAGAGGAGAGGAGAGGAGAGGAGAGGAGAGGAGAGGAGAGGAGAGGAGAGGAGAGGAGAGGAGAGGAGAGGAGAGGAGAGGAGAGGAGGAGAGGAGAAGAGGAGAGGAGGCCCACAGGCTGAAACTGTGAGTCTGAATCTTCTGACGTCTCTTTCTTCCTCCCCGTTCTCCCGCCTCCTGTCGTCGCTCCTCTTGGCAGCGCCGCGCGTCTCGCCGTGCGGCCCGAGAGATGAATGTTATTGTTTCAGACGCCGCTGATGATTTATTTACAGCCGGCGGCTGCTGCTCCCGCGCTTAACATTACCCACCGCGGCTTTACCTGCCAAGCGCCGGGAGGCGGGATCCTAGAAAGCTGCGCGTTCTGCTCCTGTTGCGTGTGTTGCGTGGATCCTGGACCAGTGGCGGCCGCTGGGTACTTCGCCACTAGGGGCGCTATACCAAATATTTTGCGAACATGTACAGTACAGTACTGTACCACGCAAGACTCATGGCAAGACGTGAGCGATTCGACTCACGGCAATGAATCGGCTCTTATGAACGAGTCGCTCAGCTGTTACTACAACAACACACAACCAGTCAAATAAAGTATAGTCTAGACTCTAATTCACAACTTGAAACACAATATAAATAGAAAAGTTAGAAACAAAACTCGCCCGTCTCCAAACACAGGCAGATCTCTCCCTCTCTCCTTCTCTCTCTCACACACAGCGCGACGTGGAATCGATTCGTTACACAATCAGACCTATTATATACCAAGAATAACTTCAGTATGAGTATGTACACATATTTTGCATATTGTTAAACGAGCCAAGGCTAGCTATTAAACTATCGATATGAATCGAAAATCTGGGACCCTGATGTAAACAAGACAAACGTCTTTCTCTGGTCTGCATCCCCTTAACAATTGTGTGTATTGAGCCGTACTGTATTGTACCCATTCTGCAATCTGTTAATAAAGTTCTCATTCATTCATTCATTCATTCAAACATAGACGATATTGAACAAGCCATAATCCACGTATTTTCAATCCGAGAGAGCTGCAGTAGTTAAATCAATGAGCCATCGATAAATAAACAATCAGCAATGTCTCGCTTCATGAATAGCCAGCAGTAGTACTGCTCCTAAAAAAACTATTTACAACCGTTAACGTTAAGAAGAGAGAGAGAGAGAGAGAGAGAGAGAGAGAGAGAGAGAGAGATTTCTTCAACCTCGAACCTAAATTCCTTAGCAACCCGTGTTACCAAGTAAACAAATCACAGAACGATAGCCAGTTAGCCCGCACCAGCCTAGTAGTACTACTAACGTTAGCTCCCAGAACGATAGCCAGTTAGCCCGCACCAGCCTAGTAGTACTACTAACGTTAGAGAGAGAGAGAGAGAGACTCACTGTTTAGTTGAAACGTCCAGGGCAGGAAACGTGTATAATCCGCCATATAGCTTGTTAGCCAAGTGTTAGCTCAGCTGAGCTTGTCGACGTTAGCACAACACTCAACAAGTACATTCCTTTGTCCATTTCCGCTCGAACAGACTGCAAACTACCTGGCGTTCTATCGCCATGCTCTAAGACAAACTCTAACCTTAACCAACTTTGAAAGAGTGCCTAAGCTTAACAGTCTAAAGAACTTGCAGTCACAGCACGGCACGCTCTAAGACAAACAACAGTCCTAGTACCAGGAACCAAGCTAGAAGCTAGAATTGGAACATTAGAAATTGGATTCGGCCAATCAGAGATCGTCTCTGTGAAATTCTGCCATAGAAAAAAATACTGGCGTCGGCCAATCAGAGAGCGTCTCCGCGAAATGCGGCTATGGAAATTCTCACGGAAGTTCACGCTGCTTTCTAGACCGCTTCAAATCGCGCTCGGATTCCAACATAATAGTCATATTTCAACGCACAACGCCGTATGCACTGATTGGCTGTGACGGAGACAGCGATCAAACTGTGACGCGCAGTCAGAGCGCTATCGCTTCTTGCCCGGGCGAGAAATACGAAAAAATTACAAAAAACGTCACTTCCTGCCCATGAAAACGCTGTTTTTTTTATTTAGATAATAACGTTATATTGTGCATTGGAAATACAAACATACTTAAAATGAGTAAATATTATTCATTTTAAACATGTTTATATTATTTATAGGGCTATAAAACAAAAAACTAAAAAGTTTTTTTTTTCTTCTTCTCTCATTTAACAGGTGGGTCGGCGCCCTAGCGCCACCAGTGGCGAGCCGCCACTGTCCTGGACCGGTTGGGGGGGGGGGTCAACGATAATGTATTCATATTCAGAAGCGACGTTGTTCTTGTTGTTGAGAAGGAAGGTACTGGAGACACTAAAAAACGTTTGTGATGAGACGTTAGTGTTTTTTTTGCTGTATATACCGTATATATATATCTATATCCATCTGTCTGTACATACCTGCATATAATCCTTTTTACACATCTGTAGATACTATATCTATATCTGTACATATCCCTTACCTACTCTTACTAGTTACACTGCTGGCCAGTATGACTACTACCATAGTGTCTTTATACCTGTATCACTGTACATATTAATACTACAACTCTGTACATACATCTGATTAGCACTATTACTCAGTAGTACTAATTTATATATTTTATACCCAGTTTAATCACCTGTACATTCTATATTACTATCACACTTTACTGTCACATTTGCCCTCTGGTTGGATGTCAAACTTCTTTTGGTTGTACTGTACTTGTGCTGTATGATGACAATACATTTTAATCTAATCCAATCTAATCTAATCTAAATGAACTCCCACGTTCTACCTTGTTGTTTTACCAAAATAGGAAGCAACCATTTTGAAAGGAAATCATAATAATCTAACGTGGTAGACTGATTCCTGATCAACGGGGCAATTGCAATGTTTCCTCACACAAAGTCAACACAATATATATCTTTTTACATTGACTTTGTAGCATTTGTTTGTCACTCATGTATTCAGTAGACCAGGGACCCAGTCGGGAAGCAGGAACATTTGGATAAACAAACATCCACCAACGATGCAACAGGGATTAATAACCTGAAGTCGCTTCCGTCTGCTAGGCGTCGTTACTGCCTGCCGAGGCTTGTCGAGAGAGGATTATGGGTATTCAGCGTGGGAGGTGACAAAACATGCTCTCTGTTGTCTAATCTGTTTGAAGGTGCAACCATTACAGGTGAAATACTGCACTGACTACCGTAGCCGTTTGGTGTAATGCTCTATAATTGCCCCTATACTGTGTATGTTAAAAGAAAACCTCTGGAACCGTCGTTAATGCGGAGTGTCTGAGTTCAGTTTTCTCCCTTTTACTTTTGGGTTTATTTAGCCGTGTCCCGTGTGGGATGAGATTTGTTCCGCTTATTGCAACATGGTCTTGTCAGAAAACGCAAATAAAGTATGAATCGACCGCAGGAAAAAAGGTACATTATGTTACTTACAGTCATAAGTAATATATGTACTTGTTGTATAAGTAATATATTTCAGCTTCTTCCCCCAGGCCATCAGAGCCCTGAACAATGAACATTGAGTGCCACAGAACACTGAACTATCCACACACAAGCACACATGAACACACACACGACACGCACGCTGTGCACGCTCACACACGAGCAGCCACTTAACACTTTAACATGAGCGGGCACACGCACACTTATGGCCAAAAGGAAAGGCCACTTTAAATTAGAATAACAGGAACAGTGTATTGCACTACCAAAGCTACCTAGCATGTCCTATATGCTCTGTAAATAACTATGTACAGATACCGAGATGTCACACCATGTTACCTGTTACCTGTTTATTGCACAATGTTGTTTTTTATTGGATTCTATTATATGTTGTACCACTGTATTGCACATCGTTGCGGGCAAGACCACCTGCATTTCATTGTATACTTGTATGCTGTGACAATTAGAACTCTTGACTTGACTTGACTTGATATTTACATCGTATCGGTGAAAGTCCAAAACAAACAGCGCAACTGGGAGTCGAACCAACAATGATTGTGGTCACAGGCGAGTGCTCTCACCACCAGACTAAAGGCCCTCCCATAGTCGAGCAGACTGTACACAGAGCAGACTCCGCGGAGGTCCGCGCGGACTCTTTGGGCTTTTGAACTCAGCGGACGTCCGCGCGTCAGAAAATAGGAGCTTCGCACTTTGCACTCTGCTGTGGGTCTGCTTTGACTCCCTTTGAGTCCGCGCGGACCTCCGCGGAGTTGCTCTGTGTACAGTCTGCTCGACTATGGGAGGGCCTTAAGACACTCATCCACCCTGATACTAACACAACAATACTATGATGATGATGATTTGTTTGAACCTTTAACAGTTATGGTTATGATAGAAAGTTAGGGCTATGGTTAAGGTTAGGGTAATGGTTAGTATAATAGTGTTATGAACTGGCTCAAGCTCGCAACAAGAATGGGGAGACACAGGCACAATTTAAGAAATAACAAACGTTTATTTAAACTGAACTAATCTGCAGCCAATAAGTATGAATATAAGTGTGTGTGCAGTGTATGAATGAGAGTGGATGTGCAGCCTGGATGTTGTATGTGCAACACCAAAAGACCAAAACAATCAAACAAAGGACCAAGTATGTGGGGAGTTCGCCAGAGACCAGAGGCAGCCTGTCTCTGATATCTTGCCTGGGACACACCGGCCCAGGTGTGGCCCAATTAGCCTGACGAGCCTTCTCCAGCTCTGCTCTGCCAGCTAGAGCAGAGGAAGCCAACACAATGTGGGGGAGGGTCGTCACAATAGGCAACAGGGCCTTGAGGACAACAGGGCCTTGAGTATATAGGCAACAGGGCCTTGAGTATATAGGCAACAGGGCCTTGAGTATATAGACAACAGAGCCTTGAGTATATAGGCAACAGGGCCTTGAGTATATAGGCAACAGGGCCTTGAGTATATAGGCAACAGGGCCTTGAGTATATAGGCAACAGGGCCTTGAGTATATAGGCAACAGGGCCTTGAGTATATAGGCAACAGGGCCTTGAGTATATAGGCAACAAAGCCTTGAGTATATAGGCAACAGGGCCTTGAGTATATAGGCAACAACGCCTTGAGTATATAGGCAACAGAGCCTTGAGTATATAGGCAACAGAACCTTGAGTATATAGTAAGTAAGTAAGTAAGTAAGTAAGTAAGTAAGTAAGTAAGTAAGTAAGTAAGTAAGTAAGTAAGTAAGTAAGTAAGTAAGTAAGTAAGTAAGTAAGTAAGTAAGTAAGTAAGTAAGTAAGTATTTATAAAGCACCTTTCATACATGTCATGTAGCTCAAAGTGCTGTACACAAACATAGGCATAATATATAACGTTAAAAGCAATAAAGTCACAGTGATCAGTTAAGATCAATGTTTAAAAAAATAAAATAAAAATAAATAAAAATAAAAATAATAATAATAATAATAATAATAATAATAATAATAATAATAATAATAATAATAATAATAATAATAATAATAATAATAATAATAATAATAATAATAATAATAATAATAATAATAATAATAATAATAATAATAATAATAATAATAATAATAATAATAATAATAATAATAATAATAATAATAACGTAAAAATGAAAATAACGTAAAAATGAAAACATGAAAACAGTCATTTGCTTACCAGTTTGGGAGAACAGGTCCGCACAAACATGTCCGCTCAGTAGCAACCGGAAGTAGGAAATGCACTAAACCAATGCACTTGTACGGTAGGTAGCAATGTTAGCTCTTATAACGCTAGTGTAGTTACGTTTTTATTAGTGGTCAGAGTTGGGTCCACAGGACTTATCCAAGCCCCATGGATCCATCAGTGGCCGTGTATTGTGTGCGTATGTACCCGTTCCCTCATGTGGTCAGTGGTCAGAGTTGGGTCCATAGGACTTATCCAAGCCCCATGGATCCATCAGTGGCCGCGTATTGTGTGCGTATGTACCCGTTCCCTCATCTAAAGAGTTGGGTCCATAAGACTTATCCAAGCCTTACGGATCCATCAGTGGTCGTGTATTGTGTGCGTATGTACCCGTTCCTTCATCTAAAAAGTTGGGTCCACAAGGCTTATCCTAGCCTCATGGATCCATCAGGTTTTTCCAAGCCATAACTATTTGTAAGCTAGACTGTATAGGTACGTTTTTAATTTTCCTTTAAAAATGTGTATGGAGCTGGTGTTTCTGATGTGTGTTGGTAGTGTGTTCCATAGTTTTGGGGCATAGTTGGCAAATGCCATACTTCCTATCCTCTTTTGGTTTCTGGGCATGTCTAGTAAACCTGTAGTGGATGACCGTAGCGTTCTTGAGGGCAGATAACTAACTAACTTATTTATATGAGACTTAAAGGTCAGGTCTGAGTCCAAGATGACACCTAGGCTTGTAACCTCAGTCTTTACATAGGATGACAGACTCCCCAGGTTTTCACACAGCACTTCCCTTTTCGCTTTTGGGCCGATCAATATGATTTCGGTCTTGCTTTCGTTTAATTTTAGGAAGTTATTGTTCATCCACTTGTTTATTGCTAACAGACAATTTGTAATGGACTGTATGGCTGTAGTGTTATTTGGTTCTGCGGAGATATATAGTTGTGTATCATCAGCATAACTATGGAAGCATACATTGTGGTCTCGAATGATGTCCCCGAGGGGCAGCATATATAGTGAGAAGAGTAATGGACCAAGGCAGCTTCCTTGTGCAACTCCAAAGCTGCTTTCATGTTCCTCGGATACATTGTCTCCAAGCTTAACATAGAACCTTCTCCCCTTAATGTATGTTATGAGCCAATTTAGTACATGATCGGAAAAGCCAACCAGTCTTTCAAGACGACTGATCAAGATATTATGGTCAATCGTATCGAACGCTGCACTAAGGTCCAATAGGACAAGAATTGAGACTTTGCCAGCATCGGAGTTTAGCCTGAGGTCGCTAACTATTTTAGTAAGGGCAGTTTCAGTGCTGTGATTTGTTCTGAAACCTGATTGTAATTCCTCCATGATGTTATTATCTTTGAGAAAGGAGTTTATTTGTACTGAGACTATCTTTTCTAATATCTTGCTGATAAATGGAAGGTTCGATATTGGCCTATAGCTTTTTAGTTCGTTTACATCTAAGTTTGTTTTCTTTAGTAGTGGTTTTACTACAGCCGTTTTAAATGCATCTGGAAAAGTGCCTGTTTGAAGCGACATATTTATGATTTCAAGGACATGATTTGAGACACTATCGAACACCCCTTGAGAAATGCTGTTGGTATAGGATCGAGGCAGGAGGTGGCGGAATTACACTCAGAGACAATCTTACAGAGGTCAGGTAATGTAATACATGTGAATTCCCCCATAGTTATCTCAGGTGAGTTTCCACTCACAGCCAGATCTATATCAGAGGCAATGCTTGCTCTAATCAATGATATTTTTTCATTAAAGAAAACTGCGAACTCTTCACATTTTGTGGCTGATTGCTGCGGTATATGGGGGGGTGGTATGTTAATCAGCCGGTCGATGGTGGAAAAAAGTACCCTGGAGTTACCCATATTTTCTGAGATCATTTTGGAAAAATATTCCTTTCTCGCAAGTTGTATTGCCTTATTGTATGCGCCCATGGCGTCTTTGTATAAATTAAAGTGAGCTGTGAGTTTGAATTTCCTCCATTTTCGCTCGGCTATCCTACATTTTCTCTTGTTATCTTTAACATTGGTTTTATTTAACCATGTAGAGATTCTATCAGTTTTTACCTTTTTAACCTTCAGAGGGGCAACAGTATCTAACACTGTTGACAAGGTGCTGTGGAAGTTTTGCACTTTCTGATTTAAGGAGGATTCATTGCATTGGTCATATGATTTCATCATACTAGAGAATTTTGCTTCAGCTCTAGCGTCCAGAAGCCTTCTGTGAACTAGGAATTCGCTTCTGGTCTTATGTAATATTAGGCTTGTACCATAGAACACACAATAATGGTCAGAAATTGGAATTTGTTTTACTGATAAATTCTCAATGTTTAGCCCTGTTGTTATTAGTAGGTCCAGAGTGTTGCCATGTTGGTGGGTGGCCTCGTGAACATGTTGCATCAGTCCAAAACTGTCCAGTAGGTTCAGAAACTCGCAACCCCTGGGGTCATCCTTTTTGTTGATATGAATGTTTAGATCTCCATTAAGAATGATTCTATCATACCTGGTAATGCAGATCGATATGAGTTCTGAAAATTCCTGTATGAAGAGTGGCGAGTACCTTGGTGGTCGATACAATGTCACACATACTACTGGCATTTCTGTTTTCAATACAATAGCAAGGTATTCAAATGATAAAAATGTTCCCAGGTCAATATCACTGCACACAAATTGAGTGGAGATGATTGCTGCTATTCCGCCTCCCCTCCCACTCTGTCTGTTTGATTGATAGAATTTAAAATTGGAAGGGCAGGTCTCAATCAGTGTTGCTACACCAGTGATGTTGTCTAGCCATGTCTCTACTAAAAACATACAATGTACACCATGTTTTACTATGAGTTCATTTATCAGAAATGATTTTTGTTTCAGCACTCTAACGTTGAACAGTGCTAGTTTTAGCTGTACAGGTTCTGTAGTGGGGCGTGAGATAGTCTGTGGTTGAACACTGATATTGATAAGGTTCGATTTACATATGGGACATGATAATGAGTAATTGATTAGTCTTTTGGTGATCAGAATCGGGATGACTTTGTAGCTTAGGCTGCTTCTGTATATAGTCTACAGAGCTAGATATGGTTGGTTGTCAGGCCAGTGATGCTACACTTTGTATGACGTTATGTATTAGCACATTTACCCCTGATATGTTTGGATGGATGCCATCGGGTCTGTAATGGTCTTTCCTGGACCAGAGCAGATCAAAGTTATTTATATAGCAAAGTCCTATAGTAGTTCAGTAGGTCTGTAGCCACTGGTGCAACCAGAACAGACGGCTAAATCGCTCAGATCCACGTCCTATGGATGGAATGGGGCCAGACACAATGCATATTTTACCCAGGCTTTCAATGGTGAGTATTAGTGATTCAAAGTCAGATTGGAGTTTAGCGGATTGTCTAGCCATTACGTCATTTGCTCCGATATGAATGATAACGGTGTGGGCGGACGGATATCTGTCGATGATTTCGGGAGTACACTCTAGTAAGTCAGTAACTTTTAAACCGGAAAAACAATATGTAATGCCGTGTGGTATTTGCAAAAACCTGGTGATGGAATCTCCGATGAGTAGGATCTCTGGCTGTTCATGGATGCATTCCCCGTCGTAGATGGCCAGGTTTCTATGGTGAAAAGCCGCAGGAGTAGCGTCTGCATTGTTGGCGGGGTTAGACGGTTGGTCGGGCAGCAGCGCCGTGTGGAGGGGCTCGTTCACAGCGGCATTTCTATCGATAACACTCGCCGTTTGAATGATCGTACTGGCATGGGCTGCAGAGCACCGCAGGCTAGGACGTTTAAACTTTGGGGAGTCGGACCCATCGCGTGAGTCTGGGGAATTTGGCGATGCGAGAGCAAACAGGGCAGAGCGCTTTCTGCTCCGGGTTGCAGCTATATTTCCATGGTTGAGTCGTGAGCTGGAGAGGGCCGCCGTCCTGGCAGCTTCGCTTGGAGCCTGGCTAGTAGCTAGCATCGGATAGTCTTTGAGCAAAGCTACAGTACTAGCAGCAGGAGACGGAAACGAGGGAGAGCCTAGGAGGCTGGGATCATTACAAAGAGGATTGAATCGGTTTGATAGTTGAGGTGAATCAACGGGATCATATAGAGGAAGGGAGAGCTTCCTTCGGCCCCTCACCACTGTCGCCCAGGAGGGACTGCTGGTGCAGCCTGCGTCCGCTTGTTCCATGCTAGCCAGCCTGGACATGAGCTCCGTTTGACGCTTGAGAAGATCCATTACTAGTATCTCGATGGACTTCAGTTCTGTTCGCATTTCTGCGACATCTGATGTTGGAGCCATTTCCTCGGGGGAGTTTAGCACTGTGAGTACTGTAGCGTGTAGCTGTAGCTATGGCAACAACAAGCTCCGATAGCTTAGGTCACGTCCAGTAAAAAGTCACATAAAACCAATAAATCCAACAGCATAAACGATAAGAGCAAAAGTCACTGTGATCAGTTAAGATCACTGGTTAAAAAATGGTAGAAAGAAAGAAAACAAAAACGTAGAAAGAAAACAGTCTAAGGTTTGAAAGTTTGGGAGGTCCGCAAAAACACGTCCGTTCAGCAGCAACCGGAAGTGTAGTGGATCCAACCAACTAACACACAGGAATGCAGGAGGAGAGGAAAGGAGAGGAGAGGAGAGGAGAGGAGAGGAGAGGAGAGGAGAGGAGAGGAGAGGAGAGGAGAGGAGAGGAGAGGAGAGGAGAGGAGAGGAGAGGAGAGGAGAGGAGAGGAGAGGAGAGGAGAGGAGAGGAGAGGTGTGCATGACGGAGGGGTGCTGTCCCACGCTGGCTGTGGCCCTGTCCCCCACTGCCTGGTGAGACAACAGGGCCTTTAGTATATAGGCAACAAAGCCTTGAGTATATAGTCAACAGGGCCTTGAGTATATAGACAACAGGGCCTTGAGTATATAGGCAACAGGGCCTTGAGTATATAAGCAACAGGGCCTTTTCCCTATTGTTAGGTTTTAGTGAGTTTTTCCTTACCTTCGCGTGGGGTATGTCTGGGAGTGCTTGCATTCTTTCATTTATTTGCATTTATCTTAAATTTTTTGGACCTTATGGTGTTCTTGTTCTGTTCTTGACTTATTGTTATGTTTTCTTCTTGACTTGTTTAAAGAAGACCTGTACGGCCCATGGGGACATTAACGTGTGTTGTCGGGCCTTATAAATAATTTTTTTTTATTTATTTGATTTGATTTGAGTATATAAGCAACAGGGCCTTGAGTATATAGACAACAGGGCTTTGAGTATATATACAACAGAGCCTTGAGTATATAGACAACAGGGCCTTGAGTATATAGACAACATGGCCTTGAGTATATAGGCAACAGGGCCTTGAGTATATAGACAACAGAGCCTTGAGTATATAGACAACAGGGCCTTGAGTATATAAACAACAGGGCCTTGAGTATATAGACAACAGGGCCTTGAGTATATAGTCAACAGGGCCTTGAGTATATAGACAACAGATCCTTGTGTATATAGACAACAGGGCCTTGAGTATATAGACAACAAAGCCTTGAGTATATAGACAACAGGGCCTTGAGTATATAGACAACAGGGCCTTGAGTATATAGTCAACAGGGCCTTGAGTATATAGACAACAGGGCCTTGAGTATATAGGCAACAGGGCCTTGAGTATATAGACAACAGGGCCTTGAGTATATAGGCAACAGGGCCTTGAGTATATTGACAACAGGGCCTTGAGTATATAGACAACAGGGCCTTGAGTATATAGACACCAGGGCCTTGAGTATATAGGCAACAGGGCCTTGAGTATATAGGCAACAGGGCCTTGAGTATATAGGCCACAGGGCCTTGAGTATATAGACAACACGGCCTTGAGTATATAGGTAACAGGGCCTTGAGTATAAAAGCAACAGGGCCTTGAGTATATAGACAACAGGGCCTTGAGTATATAGACAACAGGGCCTTGAGTATATAGGCAACAGGGCCTTGAGTATATAAGCAACAGGGCCTTGAGTATATAAGCAACAGGGCCTTTTCCCTATTGTTAGGTTTTAGTGAGTTTTTCCTTACCTTCGCGTGGGGTATGTCTGGGAGTGCTTGCATTCTTTCATTTATTTGCATTTATCTTACATTTTTTGGACCTTATGGTGTTCTTGTTCTGTTCTTGACTTATTGTTATGTTTTCTTCTTGACTTGTTTAAAGAAGACCTGTACGGCCCATGGGGACATTAACGTGTGTTGTCTGGCCTTATAAATACATTTGATTTGATTTGATTTGATTTGAGTATATAAGCAACAGGGCCTTGAGTATATAGACAACAGGGCCTTGAGTATATAGACAACAGAGCCTTGAGTATATAGACAACAGGGCCTTGAGTATATAGTCAACAGGGCATTGAGTATATAGACAACAAAGCCTTGAGTATATAGACAACAGGGCCTTGAGTATATAGACAACAAAGCCTTGAGTATATAGGCAACAGGGCCTTGGGTATATAGACAACAGGGCCTTGAGTATATAGGCAACAGGGCCTTGAGTATATAGACAACAGAGCCTTGAGTATATAGACAACAGGGCCTTGAGTATATAGTCAACAGGGCCTTGAGTATATAGACAACAGAGCCTTGAGTATATAGACAAAAGGGCCTTGAGTATATAGACAACAGGGCCTTGAGTATATAGACAACAGGGCCTTGAGTATATAGGCAACAGGGCCTTGAGTATATAGGAAACAGGGCATTGAGTATATAGACAACAGGGCCTTGCGTATATAGGCAACAGAGCCGTGAGTACAGTATATAGACAACAGGGCCTTGAGTATATAGGCAACAGAGCCTTGAGTATATAGTCAAACAGGGCCTTGAGTATATAGACAACAGGGCCTTGAGTATATAGACAACAGGGTTCATGTGGTTTATACGGTATGGAGAGAGAGTGTGTGTGTGAGAGAGAGAGAGAGAGAGAGAGAGAGAGAGAGAGAGAGAGAGAGAGAGAGAGAGAGAGAGAGGGAGAGGGAGAGGGAGAAAGAGAGAGAGAGGGAGAGGGAGAGGGAGAGAGAGAGAGAGGGAGATGGAGAGAGGGAGAGGGAGACAGAGTGAGAAAGAGAGAGAGAGAGAGAGAGAGGGAGAGAGAGAGAGATATTCTTTATCAGCTCTTTACCAACTCTCTGCTTGCTGAGACTGAAATACCAAAGCCATCTGCGTCTCCTCAGGTTAACTTGTTAACTGATTTCTCAGCTGTGCCTGTGAGCGTTCCCATGGTTAGCTTAGCCTAGTTAGCGTTCGCAGGCAACATTAGTTAAGGTTTTTACCGCAACGTGGGCATACAGGAATGGCGAGAATGCAAAACATGCTAGACGCATTGGATCCGTTGCTCACAGAGTTTCCCTGCACATAGAAACAGCGCGACTCGCGAGAGGAGTTGTCACAGAGCTGTCGAACGCTGGCCTGAAGAGCTGTCATAGCTCTTCTAAAATGTAAGGTCCGCGCTGCTCTGTGTCCATTATGAAATGACAATTGCGCGTTGACACGCCCACTACGCAAAGCTTGCTCTCTTTCAAACACACTGCTCCGGTAACGGATCCACTTAACTCATAGAATACGCATCAGGCTATTACTCGCACACTGTGCTCCTAAATAATTTTTCCGGTTCGAACACACATATTTTTAATGGCAAATGCAAGTGAAATGGTCGCACTGTAGAATCCTGGGTATTAGACATATTAGCATAGTAGGTAGTAGTAGGCTGTAGACATATTAGCATAGTAGCAAAGTGCATAATAGTAAAAGAGTAAAAGTACAAAGGTTAGGCGGCTGGGTGGCGCAGCGGACATGGCACTCGTCACCAACGCAAGAGACACTGGTATCGAATCCAGCTGTCAGCGTTGCTTCCGGCTTGGCCGGCCGTCATACTGGCTCGATTGGCAGAGTCAGCGGGAGGGAAGCCGGTCGGGTGGTCTGGGTTGTTGTGGACAGCGACTCCTACAGTTCGGTCGGGGCGCCTGCACAGCGAGGGAAGGATCTGGGAGAGGTAGTGTGACCTTCCACACGTTACACTCTCTCAGTGAGAGTCCGCGCTGCCAGGTGAAAAGAAGCGGTGGGCTGGGTACACATGTGTCGGAGGAAGCATGTGATAGTCTCCGCCCTCCCGGACCGACGGTAGGGGGTAGAGTGCGCAACGACCAGGAAGGGGATTGGGAATTGGCATAACGACTAACATTGGGAGGGGAGAAAAACGGAAAAAGAAGGAGGAAAAATATCATAAAAAAAAAGTACAAAGGTTAGTAGTATTACATTTACATTTAAAAAATAGTTTTGTGCTTCTTCCACTCTTCTCCGAGGTCAAACGGTGCCAAACTCACAACTTACAAAACTAAAATGTAACACAACTTGCTGAAACACCGTCAGCCGTGGAGGCTCGTAGATCAGCGGCCCGCGCTGTGAGCCGTACCCTGTCAACGTTCATCTCCCTTTTCATCACCTCTCAGTTCCTCGCAGACAAGTCCCGCTATCAGTATTTCATCTCGGTTAAAGTTCAATTATGTGTTATATAATGGAGGAAGAACACCACCGGGGCTTGTGTCGCGCCGCCGGAGCTTATCCACCGTGTGCATTAGTAGACGTTCCCAAAGACTGAGACAATCAAAAGGCAGCTCTGCCATGTTCCCCTAGTCCTTCATATGTTATTGAACGGCAGGGACGCCTGTTTAATGTGTTTAAGTGTAAGGCTGCGTAGACGGCAAATGCTGGGAATGAATGTGCATTACACAACGACGCTGGGGCTGTCGGAGTCCGTCGGATAAGATTTGATTAAGAAGCTGTCAGTGGATTACGGTCTAGACGTTATAGAATGCAGCGGGTCGTGGAAACACAAGGGTATTATTGTTCTCTCCTGAGGCTCTGTTTGCAGTTACTGTGTGTACGCCTGTGTGTGTGATTAAAATGTTAACCAACAGCGTCCAAACTGGGAGTATCTTGTCGAGTGAAACTGATAGTAGTGCATTTGAACCCTTTCACTACCACACTACAGAAGGTTAACCTTTCACTACCACACTACAGAAGGTTAACCTTTCACTACCACACTACAGATGGTTAACGATAGGTTATGACTATAACCAAGTTCTGTTAGTTAGGGGCGATGCTTGGCATCACACTGCACTATCTCGCGTACGTGCACGCGTACTGAATAAACCACAAATGTACCTCTAATACCAGTATTAGTCTGACCACACCCCTCATCAGCTTACCTTCATAAGCAGGTGTGTGGTCACCTGCTCTCCTCCTTCCCAAGCTTTCACCACAAGGTGAGGTCAAGGGCTGCAGCGGCCGTCTGATGCCAAGCATCGCCCCTAACTAACAGAACTTGGTTATAGTCATAACCTATCGTTCTGTATCGTTAGTGGCTTAGCTTGGCATCACACTGCACAAGGGAGGCCAAGCGGAGCCACTGGCTGACAAATACACCCCGCTGACAGCCCCCCAAAACCATCAGAACAGGGAGGGCCGAGCCCCCCCGACCCCCCCTAATGGAGGGTATCCCCCCTATTAGAGGCTTCACGGGAAGGCGACGGACCCGACCGTGCGAAGAGGCACTCAAGCAACTTAACGCACAGGGTGAGCAGACCGTGGCTTGACCCCACGACTACACACACGCACAACCCGCATGCCACCCGGGAACGAACGGAGGAACAACCTCGTTACTGCCCCCAGAATCACGGGGTCAAGGGCAAACCCAACCCCGTGGCAAGGCCGTAGCAGCGGAGCGCGAAGGAAGACCCAGACCCACCAAAAGGACTGGACTCCCTGGAATGGGGGCCCGGAGAAGTCCATGATGCCAGCATCAAGACCCCACCAGGTGGGCACGTAGTGCCCCGCCCCCCACATCGCCAGCGTATTCGGACAAAGGCCCCCCAGTTACTGCACCTGGTAATCCCAGGCGGTATCCCAACCAAGTACTAACCAGGCCAGAACCTGCTTAGCTTCCGAGATCGGACGAGATCGGGCGTGTTCAGGTCGGTATGGCCGTAAGCCGAGCGGGCCCCGTCCCCCCAACAGTACACCGCCTGGCACACTAACCCTGCAGAACAGACAGTCAGCATGGCCGTAAGCACACAAAAAAGGTTAACCAACGGAAGCAGGCAGCGCACCGGGGAAAAACCAGGCAACAGGCTGTTAACCCTAGCCTGGAGACTGCGGACGAGACAGGCGCCAGAGGGGACAGCTGAACACAGCCGCCCCGGCGGAAGGAGCGTAAGCTGGCGGTGTTGCATGACCAAGCCTCCATTTAAAAACCCCCACCCAGAGGGGTCGAGGCAGAGAAGGCTGACACGATTGGCAGACGTCATGAACGTGCAGGGGCACCCTCAAACGGTGAACCCGGGAGTTGACACTGCTCCAACACACCAGGGAATCAACCACCTCGGTGTTACCCAATGCGGTGGTTGTTCCTATAACCCCTCAAGAAAAAACTCCAAAACACACCTGCGGGTATACACCGGCTATACCGCAGTACAAGTGTTTCAGTTTCCAAAAAGGGTTAACCCAGGCCTACGGGTCGCAAACATCACTTCGGACCGGGCCTGGCGGTACGGGAAGCACAGGGTCACCAGAGGAGGTCAAAAAACCACCCCCACAGGCCCCTCTTCGCCATGCGTGAGAGAGGAGCGAAAAATAATGGAGAACCAGCCCCTAAGCACACCGTACCTGGTATTCCCCGGCGGTCTCCCAACCAAGTACTAACCAGGACCAACCTGTGTAGCGGCCGAGATCCGACGAGATCGAGCGCGTACAGAATGGCATGGCTGTAAGCCATGACGACAGTGCTGAGTAAAAACATACCCAACCAGGGTCTCCATAGCGCTTAACCCTGTGACACCCAGACCGACCTGGCATTTTTCCCCCTGAAAAAAGCCCAAGTCCCTCAGGGTACCAGAACAGCAGATCTGCATCCCCGGCGGACAACGGGTTCAACTGATCTGGACCAGCGTGACCAGAACCAGTCCCGTGCCCTAACCACGCCGACATGCCTACTCCAGGAGAAGGGCAGATATGCGTGTTGATCTTAACATGAAAAGAAGGCGCCACCCAGACGTTCGGACGAACCGCGCCTGGTGGCCCACCCCAAGGGCGTGAGACCCCACCACATATGTTCAGATCCATCCCGTCATCATCCCCCAGACATGAACGAGAATCCGTCGACAACCCACCCAGGTCATGGGATGTGGTCGTCGGAAGAGGAAAAACCCCCCTCTCAGTTGCTTTATAAAAACGCTGTTTCAACCACAAGCAACCAAGGCGTGCCAGTCAATCGCCTGTTTACAGCAAGCTAGCACTATACGTGCGTCGGGACACACCCCCATCAATGAACAGGCTATTTAGACCTGTCATTGAATCCCCAAGGCGCCCAGGGGAACGACAAGAGGGGTGTGACACTCCCTAACTCCAACACTTCTGGAATAGAAAGAAGGAAGCATCAACAGTATGTATCCCAGTCTACACAGCCGGGGTAAAAAATGTTCACATTTTTACATCCCACCACCCTCCCATAGGAAAGAGACGGGGATCCCCAGAGAGACTTCCCACGCGAGCTGTACAGATTGAAAAGAATATATTGCACCTTGAGCCATGTAAAAAACTGGTTTTAGGGCCTCCGGGGAAGAGGCACTGAACCCATACACACTCAATAAACGAATTGAATCGAATATACATACAATAGAAAAGGACCCTTCTAGAGGGTCCACTCACTTTGACAATCTGAGGAGGAAGGCTCTGTACTCTGATGGAGGCTTCCTCACATGGAAGAAGGAGTCCGAACTCACAGAAGGCCTGAATAGGCGCTTGGTACTCTATGACCACCCCCCCTGAAAACAGATCCATCACATGGACCTGAACAGCACACGGAAGTCCTACCAACAGAGATGCGCACGGTGACGTACTCTATGGCGGGGGAATTCCTGCGGTGCACACGCCCAATATACCAGGCCGTGGGACCAGGAACTCCCTCCCCCCCCCCCCCCCCCCCGTAACGTGCCGAACCGCCACGTGACGGGAACCTTGAAGGACAGGGGGTGTACCCCTGACCGACAGAACAATGGGGAGAGGAAAGGTTACCAGTTCACCCCTTTACGACCCCACACCCATGATACGACGTAACGACAAAAAGAGAATATGACACAGTCATAGTCAGCTCCATGAAGCGTTTCACAGCTCCACACAGCGCATGAGCTAACCTGCTATCTGATTTTTACTAAGGAAAAACACAGAATAGAGAGGGCTCTAAGAACCCCGGTCCAACATACACATGTGCTTCTGTGGCCAGTACAACCCAGTTGTAGGTCACATGACACACACAACCCATCATCACCTACAAAAAATGGCAAAAACACTCAACAGAGGAACGCCGTTTTTTTCACAATGAGAGAATACATCATTCTTGATTAGTATCGACCACAGGCCTTGCTAAGCACACATGACAGCAACCAAACCAATTTCCCTTTAGGAAATAAGTTTCTCCAGCAGATTTAGCACAACCTCAGCAATCAAGCTAAGAGTTACATCGTATCCCTACCACACAAAAGACACAATTAATGCACAACATGTCTGATAGGAGGTGATAAAGTCCCCAGGGAACCGGGGGGGAAAACACAATCCTCCTATTTTACCCTCAATACGGCCAGTTAAAACAGGAAAACCTGTTAATGTGTGAACACACTGTTCATTGTCATTACAGTCTGAGAAAGAACATTCTCTTACTCACTTGTCACCAAGCATAGCTTCATAGGTTAGTTACCTTAGTTGTGAGTACACGGCCGTGTTTCTCACACAACAACCAGATCATTACATCCCGTTTGCACGGAGAAGCTAACTGCCAGTGACAAAAACAGCTCACACATAACCCGCAACGTATCCTAAATGCATTGTAGCAACACACGTTTTGGGAAAAACACCGTTATTCACAATACATTTAGCAAAGTAAAACCAGAAGACGTGTTATGAGGTCTGGTCAACCCCGTTCCTACCCGGAACGCAGATCAGCGAAGTGCAGTCTCAAGACACCGTAGAAACACAGCCGTCCTGTGTTGTTCGATCCGGGCAGCGTCGCCGCTCTACCCGTCGCAACGGTCCCTTTGTTGATGCAATCCTTGCCGTCCTGGCTCAGGGCAGGGTCGACGAAAACATCCCCTGTCAAGGATGACGTCGTGGTCAAGAGTGTAAAACATGTTAAAATCAAAGCACGTTCAACAGAATAGCATCAAGCTAACGATCAGAAGCGAGCTCATGGCGGCGCGCGAGAAGCTAAGCTACCCCGCGCCAGGCCATGGCCATAGCAGCAAGCTAACGTTACCTAGCGACCACAACATGCTAGCCCCGCAGCTAACAGCTGACTGGCTAATGGTAGGCCCTAAGCAGGCCATGCAGCGATCCAGCAGGCTAACGCAGCAGTTAACAGCTGACTGGCTAACCGTAAGCTATGAACATGTAAACAATGACATAACACTCACCCAGACAGGCCGCCGTTCTGAACCTCTCCTCACTTTTTAAGAGAAAAGAGAAAACAAGATGTCAACACCGCTTCACAACGGTGACTTTACCACATCCGACGGAAATCAGCACAGTACCAACTGGCCTGTGTAGCCGACTTTGAACATGAATCTGCCGCTATCGCACATTACATGCACATATCCCCTCGTGAAGGAATACTCTCATTTGGATATGAAAGATGGGGCCTTAACACGGTGACAGAGAGAATCCACTCGTCCAGAACACACAGGGATCACCAGTGTCAATGGTCGCGGCCCACTAGTTAAAACTATAATGGTCTCCAGACCAAGGCCTTCTGTCGCCTAGGTGGCTGAACAAAGGACCCTAGCCTGGGGCCGGTTTCCATAAACTTTGTCAAGTAGCCCCCATAGCACTAACAGACAAGTGGAGCCCGCCAGCAAACACTACTCACCCAACCTGGAACGCACCGCTCCTCACAACAGCGGCATGTCCGACAGTTCAGCTGTGGCCTGACAGGTTTCACCCCAACAAACACAGCAAGGAACTGCAGTTGAGAAGCATGCAGCGGCGTGCTCCCAATATGAAAACCGGTGGAGGGTTTTTAGAATGATCATCATCTTCTAGACACTCCAGTACGAAGACAATATCGCCGTATTTTCTCGAAAAATAGTGAGAGAGAAAATAAAGATATGATGTCAACGTATCCTTGTTTCCCAAAGCTGTTCCTAATCCAATTTCTTCCATCATGGTGTCAAGTGTGGGGATCTACCGAGGCACTTCTTCCTTGTGGTGAAAGCGAGAAGGAGGAGAGCAGGTGACCACACACCTGCTTATGAAGGTAAGCTGATGAGGGGTGTGGTCAGACTAATACTGGTATTAGAGGTACATTTGTGGTTTATTCAGTACGCGTGCACGTACGCGAGATAGTGCAGTGTGATGCCAAGCTAAGCCACTAACGATACAGAACCATCTGTAGTGTGGTAGTGAAAGAGTTAACATTCTGTAGTGTGGTATTGAAAACCGGCTGTAGTGTGGTAGTGAAAGGGTTAACCCTTTGTTGTGTGGCAGTGAAAGGGTTAACCTTCTGTATTGTCACAGTGAAAGGGTTAACCTTCTGTAGTGTGGTAGTGAACGGGTTAACCTTCTGTAGTGTGGTAGTGAAAGGGTAACATTTTCCTGGGGGAGGAGTCGGACCACCACCCCCCCCCTCTCTTCGATTGTCCCATTATGTCAAATGTTGATCAAATGTTGAAACCAAAGCTACGTCGTTGTATGGGTATTGTGACCTAGGAAAAACAATACAACTGACAAAAGACATTGCTTTGCATTGATGTTGGAATTATATAGTTGACCAGATTGGAATTAATAAAATACACACGGCACAAGGTAGAAGCAAGTTTAACAGCGGGTTTATTGCTGTTTAGGGGAAAAGAAGAGGTTAGTGTGAGTGTCAGCCAGTCTGCAATCCGTGATAATGGTTGTTGTCCGATAGCGGGGGGTCGGTACACGGGGAGTGGTTCTCATATGGTCGGGGGCTGATCCAGGGAGAAGAGACGTCGGGCAAGCAGGGGTCGATACACAAGCGGGTTCTCAGACGGTTCTGGCACACAGCAGGGTTCTCCTTCCAAAAATAGTCAGACACAGCATTGGGGTCACACAGACAATAATCGTCTCCTCTTCTCTCTATCTCTCCTCGTACTCACTTCTCTCGTTCCACACAGGTTTCGCCTCAGCTACTCCAATGATTCTTTCAACTGTGTAGGACCCAGGGCTAGAACTGCACCCTGAGAGAGGGAACTGCGCCCCCTGAGAGGGAGGTTTGCCCTGAGTGGGAGGTTCAAAGGGTCAAAGTGGGTATCAAACAGGAGGGAAGACTCAAGTTTTAAACTGTGGATAGTGGATACCAAACAGAGAAGGTAAAGACGACTTTGAACTGTTGAACAGTAATCCAGAACTATTTTATTGCACTGTCAAATATATATATTCTTTTATCTATTCTATTCTACAATTTTATTACACTGCACTATTGCACTATTTTACTCTGTCTATTTTATCTTGCTCTTTTTATTATTGTCTATTTAAAACTGAATCAAACCATAAACAAGGTGGCCTGTTGGGATATTAGATCCTAATGTGAAAAACTGTGATTTTATATGTCTGCACTTTATGTCTGCACCTTTTTTCTGTTCTGAAGCACTTTGAGCTGCAGTTTCTGTATGAAAGGTGCTATACAAATAAAGTGTATTATTATTATTATTATTATTATTATTATTATTATTATTATTATTATTATTATTATTATTATTATTATTATTATTATTATTATTATTATTATTATTATTATTATTATTATTATTATTATTTTATAAGCTGCTTGATTGTGCTTTGATTGATTGTCTGACACAGGTTTGCTGCATTGGGGCTGACGCGCTCTGCTCTGCCGGGAGTCTCCTCGGATTCCCTAATATGGGCATATGCCCCAGTACCTTTGGCCGAGACATAGCAGCCTTCCAGTACCACGCCAGCCGGTCTGCCACAATATATATGTTTTTATTACAGTAATATTTCTGTTTATATGCTTGACATCCCATGGCTATGAGGGAGACATAGTTTGCTAATAGAGGAGGCTGCATTTGTTGGCACGCTGTCCCTTTAAGAGGGGTCGTTAACTTTGATAGTGTTGAAGCAGGTTGCTCTGTGGCAGTGAGACCCAAAGCCCCCAACAGTGTCTAGAAACAAAACCTTCTTTGTAACAGAACCAAGCCTTAGGTGCTGTGAGTAGTATTTCTTTTGTTAGAATAAGCGGTCTACATGTTAAAATAATAGCTCTACATTCTGACAGCCATCATTGATATAGAGTCAGTGGCTGGTCAGTAACATGGGTCTCCCAGTCCCTCTGCTGTGCAGTAAACAAAAAGGAAATTTTCTGGTATGGAAATATGAGTGTGTGTGTTTTGGGCGACAGTGGCTCGGGAGGTAGAGTAGAGCAGTCGTCTGGCAATCCGGAGGTTCCCGTTTCAATTCCCGCTCCTCCCGGGCAGTGTGTCGATGTGTCCTTGAGCAAGATACTTAACCCCCAATTTCTCCCGATGAGCAGGTTGGCACCTTGCATGGTTGCCTCCGCCGTCAGTGTGTGAATGTGTGAGTGAATAGGTAAAAATGTGAGTAACAAATCGTAAAGCGCTTTGGATAAAAGCGCTATATAAAAAAGCAGCCATTTACTATGTATGCATGTTAGTGTGTGTGTGTGTGTGGACTTGAGTCACACTTAATTAAATTAATCGCATGCAAATCGACCCAAACAACTTCAGACTCGACTCGGATTTGAGATTAGGGACTCGTGAACAATGTACTGTAAGAGAATGGCACGGCAATAAATATTTATTTTTATTTTAATTTTTTATTTCATTTTCAAGGTAACATTCTGCATTGACCAAATGCGTACCTGGCCTGAGGTGCTAGCGGCCTGTTCTGCTGGAGAGCTTGTTAACCGCTCTCCCTTACTGTACACAGAGACGAGGGCGCAGGCTTGGTTTTAACATGGGGGGGGGGGGGGGGGGGGGTACTTTAAGTGGGTGGTCTGGTGGTCCGAGTGGTCCTCCTGCCCCCTGGGGAGTGTGACTTTGAGACTTTGAGGATAATAGTACTGTATATTTTCATATCTTCTATGTCACAAATGTAACAGTACTGTATACCCAGGGTGCGATCCAGGAGGGGAGCCCGGGGAGCTATAGCTCCCCTAGATCAGACATCAGCTCCCCTGCAAACTTGATTTGCGATTTTTTTGGGGGGTCTCTAAATTACTGAAAATAAATGCTACTTTTGCCATGCATTTCTCATTTTTCTGTAATTTTCTGTATCATCATCGTGTATAATAATAAACGTATGCTATTTTGGATGTATGATTAATGATTTGCGCACTAATTCACACGTAATATGGCAACATGCATGCTATTCTTGCAATTACCATTCGGTGCGCGGCGGCGCTACAGCCTGCACGGCACTGTCGGCACACATCAAACTTGACCCGTATGTAACCTGTGCTGTGGCTGTTACTTGTTGACACAGACAGTGATCGTTTTGACAGCCAGTAAAATGTCTAAACGAAAACAAGTAAGCCTAACCAATTTTGGTTTCACGAAGACAGTAAAGCTGACAGAGCAGCAGGAGGCGGGAATCGGATCATCTACAGGCGCAATTACACCTGCGGCTGGTGCTGCTCCGGTGGCCGTGGGGACTATTATTAATATTACAACGATCGGTGACGGTGCCGACGCCGAAGAAGCTGGAGATGGGGGTAAGTCAGGAGTCTGAGAGATAATCATCTCTATCTAACTAAATAGATTTTTTTTTTATCATGGAATGTGCTGTGGAAACCCCGTCCAGACGGCCGGACGGTAAGTGAGTTGTCCTGAGCATTCCGCGCCGCGCACCCCACCCCCCCACCCCCCCCCCCCCCCCCCCCGACGCGGGCTCACCCAAAGATCTTGCTATGGATCGCACACTGTGTATACCTGTATGTCATGTATGTCAGAAATGTCAAGATATATATCTGTATGTTGCGTATGTCATAAATGTCACTATGAATTGAAAATGGGGGACCCTGATGTAAACAAGAGGAAAGTCTTTCTCTGGTCTGCATCCCCTTAACAATTGTGTGTATTGAGCCGTACTGTATTGTACCCATTCTGCAATCTGTTAATAAAGTTTTCAATCAATCAATCAATCAATCAATCAATCAGACATAAGACAGTAAGGAGGTTAGTAGTTTTATTTTTATGAGAGGCATGTCTGCAAGGTTTGATCTCCAACCTACCAAAGTCATCCCATGTTACCCCACTTCTCAGGGACCTGCACTGGCCATCGCCGCACGAATCCGCTTCAAGGCCCTCGACCTGGCATAATCGCGCGGCAAAGGGAACGGCTCCCGCCTACCTCCGGTCAATGGTCTCTAACTAGATGTGACCGGTGTGATCTTACTGCGTTGTGTTTATTTCGATTCGACCCCTGTTAAGGGATCGCCCTGAGTGGGAGTTGAACCCCGGTCTCCCGCACCGGGGGCGGCATCACAGACCACTGTACCAAGAGGTGAATTCACTTCTTGCTACTGGGTCTGGATGCCTCTGGGGAGTGAGTTTACTTGCAGTACCGCTTAACGTCCACAGCCACTTCACTTACTGTACCTCGTGACTGTGGATAGACTGCGGTACCTCCGTTACCTCCGACACCCTCAAGACCCCTCCGCTCTGCATCCTCTGGCCGGCCTCAGACCTACTCCTATCCGAGCTCCGGGAGGGTCATCAAAGAGAAGGAGCCTATTCTCGGTCCTCGCTCCACAATGGTGGAATGAACTTCCCACCGCAGTTGGGACAGCCGACCAATCTTTCGCTGTCTACTAAAGACACACTTCTTCAATCAATTATCTAAATTATATATATTTATTTTTTAACACTAACCGTCTTACTGTCCTATACTACCATGCACTCCTCCTACTATACTAATATGTCTAAGCACTCAATATTGCACCACCCAAGTTTCAGCACTGTTTTATCAGTGGGTCTCATTCTCCAACGGACTTACGACAAAAAAGGCTTTCTCTTAGGGCCATTTGAGACCTTTTCGGGCAAGACATGAATATAGACAATATATTATAATATAATATTAATTATATATGTTTTATTGGGACGGTTGGTGAATCCCAAAATCGTCCCGAAAAGGTCTCAAATGGCCCTAAGAGAAAGCCCTTTTTTCATAAGTCCTTGGAGAATGAGACCTCAGCTGAAAGAGTTGTACCCTTCCTGCTGACTGGTCGTACAGAACTTATACTGTAAGTCGCTTTGGATAAAAGCGTCCAGCTAAATGACTAAATGTGAATGTAAGGTTGAGATAGTACAGTCCTGTAGGGGTGTTTTGACCCCGTTATCTGTTACCTCTTTTGGGGAGGGGGTTTCATATTAGGAAAATATTTTGAGTAGGACAAATCTATACCTCTTCTATAATAATAATAATATCTTAAATGTATATAGCGCCTTTCAGGAGACCCAAGGCTTAATAGGAGGGGGCAGCTAGGGGAAGGGGATCAGGAAACAACGTATAACAACAAAATAATAATCGAAAGGAAAGAAAGAAAGAAAGAAAGAAAGAAAGAAAGAAAGAAAGAAAGAAAGAAAGAAAGAAAGAAAGAAAGAAAGAAAGAAAGAAAGAAAGAAAGAAAGAAAGAAAGAAAGAAAGAAAGAAAGCGAAAAAAAAAAGAAGGAAATCAGGCAGTCATTTACAAATGTGGTGAAGAGGTGGGTTTTGAGTTGGGATTTGAAATGCAGGGATGTAGCACTACAGTACTATCCAATAGAAAGCGAAAGTAGGGGGCGGCTGGGTGGCACAGCGGACACTGTGCTCGTCACCAACGCAAGAGACACCGGGTTCGACTCCGGCTGTCGGCGTTGCCTCCGGCTTGGGCCAGCCATCATACTAACTCAATTGGCAGAGTTAGCGGGTGGAAGTCGATGGGTGGTAATCTGGACGTTGTGGACAGCGACTCCTACAGGTCGGTTGGGGACGCCTGCACAGCAGAGACAGGAAATGGCGGGTAGTGTGAGCCTCCCACACGTTACACCTCGCCAATGAGAGTCCGCGCTGGCAGGTGAAAAGATGTGATGGGCTGCCTCCTCATGTATCGGAGGGGACACGTGATGCAAGGCTTCTATCCTCCCTACAACTGGCCAGTGGGGGGCATATGAGAGCAACGTTCAAGACAGGGGAGGGGCGAATTGGCACAATGGAATTGGGATGGGAGAAAAATTGAAAAGGAGGAGAAAAAGCGGATACAAAAAAAGAAACCGAAAGTAGGGTTGTAAATCAAACCCCAACAATCAATCAAGTGTGGTTTTAGTGGGTTGCCACCTCCTATTAATCAATTAGTTTGGTCTTCGTCAAGCAAGACTTTGTCGATTTTGTTGATTCTTGTGCTTTTTTCCATGGTGAATAAGTTAGTTCCTGAAAAGTGATACACTCATATCTGGTCAGCACTATATGAATTAGAGTTAACTGTATAATTAAGAGTTCCCTCTTCATTATTGTACACCATGGGGAATTTGTCAGTGAAATCAACTCATTGATTATGTGACTAAGAATGTCTTTAGTGGAGAAGTACGGATGTTTGGAGGGAGTGAGTTCGAGAGGGTGGGTGCGGCCACCGAGAAGGCTCTGGGACCAATAGTCCGCATGTTGGTGGTGGGGGTGGAGAGGAGACCAGAGTACCGCAGCCTCCGGGGCGGGATGTAGGGATTGAGGAGGTCAGCTAGGTACCGGGGGGGCAAGAGAGTGAAGGGCTGTGTAGGTGATGAGGAGGATCTTGAAATTGATGCAGGACTTGACTCGAAGCCAGTGGAGGTGGATGAGGGTAAATCTACCTCTAAAAAAAAAACTAAATCTACGCCTATGCCATTAACCATGTATTGAAAGCCTACTTAGTCTATGAAGAACACATACATTCAATATGATTGAATTATTGCTAGAATCGGCTCATTGGCCACCATAGGAGCCTTTTCTCCCTCTTAACGTGCATTGGTTGCAATTTGTTTTATAGCGATGCCCTGTGGCAAATTCATTAAATAGAATTCCATCTGTAAAATTGATCTTGGCTTCCACTCAGTACGCTACATGTTATTATTCATTCATTCAGGAAATAATCATGTTTGAGGAGCGAGAGGAAATAATGGGTGGATAATAGTCCTGTTGAAATGTATGTGTGATGCACCAGTCTCTCTCTACCTGAACCCAACTTCCTTCAACACCAGTCTCTACCTGAACCCAACTTCATTCAACAGGGCTACCGTCTCTGTTGCATTAGCTCCACCTACTCTCTCTGTTAGCTCCACCCACTCTCTATGTTAGCCCCACCTACTATCTGTTAGCTCCACCCACCCCCTCTGTTAGCTCCACCTACTCTATATGTTAGCTCCACCCACCCTCTCTGTTAGCTCCACCTACTCTCTGTTAGCTACACCTACTCTCTCTGTTAGCTCCACCTACTCTCTATGTTAGCTCCACCTACTCTATCTGTTAGCTCCACCCACTATCTATGTTAGCTCCACCTACCCTCTATGTTAGCTCCACCCACCCCCACACACCATATCTGTTAGCTCCACCCACCATCTATGTTAGCTCCACCCACCCTCTCTGTTAGCTCCACCTACCATCTCTGTCATTTTAGCTCCACCCACCCTCTATGTTAGCTCCACCCACCATCTCTGTTAGCTCCACCTACCATATCTGTCATGTTAGCTCCACCCACCCTCTCTGTCATTTTAGCTCCACCCACCCTCTCTGTTAGATCCACCCACCCTCTATGTAATGTTAGCTGCACACACCATCTCTGTCATTTTAGCTCCACCCACCCTCTCTGTTAGCTCCACCCACCCTATATGTTAGCTCCACCTACCCTCTCTGTTAGCTCCACCCACACTCTCTGTCATGTTAGCTCCACCCACCATCTCTGTTAGCTACGCCTACTCTCTCTGTTAGCGCCACCCACCATATTTGTTAGCTCCACCCACCCTCTCTGTTTGCCCCACCCACCCTCTCTGTTAGCTCCACCTACTCGCTGTTAGCTCCACCTACTCTCTCTGTTAGCTCCACCGACCCTCTATGTCATAGTAGCTCCACCTACTCTCTCTGTTAGCTCCACCCACCCTCTCTGTCATATTAGCTCCACCCACCCTCTCTGTTAGCTCCACCTACTCTCTATGTTAGCTCCATCCACCCTATATGTTAGCTCCACCTACTCTCTGTTAGCTCCACCTACTCGCTCTGTTAGCTCCACTTACTCTCTCTGTTAGCTCCACCTACTCTCTATGTTAGCTCCACCTACTCTCTATGTTAGCTCCACTTACTCTCTCTGTTAGCTCCACCTACTCTCTATGTTAGCTCCACCTACTCTCTATGTTAGCTCCACCTACTCTCTCTGTTAGCTCCACCCACTCTCTATGTTAGCTTCACCTACCCTCTCTGTTAGCTCCACCCACCATCTATGTTAGCTCCACCCACTATCTCTGTTAGCTCCACCTACCCTCTCTGTTAGCTCCACCCACCATCTATGTTAGCTCCACCCACCATCTATGTTAGCTCCACCTACCCTCTCTGTTAGCTTCACCCACCCTCTCTGTTAGCTCCACCCACCATCTCTGTCATTTTAGCTCCACCCACCCTCTATGTTAGCTCCACCCACCATCTCTGTTAGCTCCACCTACCATCTCTGTCATGTTAGCTCCACCCACCCTCTCTGTCATTTTAGCTCCACCCACCATCTCTGTTAGCTCCACCTACCATTTCTGTTAGCTCCACCCACCCTCTCTGTCATGTTAGCTCCACCCACCATCTATGTTAGCTCCGCCTACTCTCTATGTTAGCTCCACCCACCATATATGTTAGCTCCACCCACCCTCTCTGTTAGCCCCACCCACCATCTCTGTTAGCTCCACCCACCATCTCTGTTAGCTCCACCCACCATCTCTGTTAGCTCCACCCACACTATCTGTCATGTTAGCTCCACCCACCATCTCTGTTAGCTACGCCTACTCTCTCTGTTAGCGCCACCCACCATATCTGTTAGCTCCACCCACCCTCTCTGTTTGCCCCACCCACCCTCTCTGTTAGCTCCACCTACTCTCTGTTAGCTCCACCTACTCTCTATGTTAGCTCCACCCACCCTCTATGTCATAGTAGCTCCACCTACTCTCTCTGTTAGCTCCACCCACCCTCTCTGTCATATTAGCTCCACCCACCCTCTCTGTTAGCTCCACCTACTCTCTATGTTAGCTCCATCCACCCTATATGTTAGCTCCACCTACTCTCTGTTAGCTCCACCTACTCTCTCTGTTAGCTCCACTTACTCTCTCTGTTAGCTCCACCTACTCTCTATGTTAGCTCCACCTACTCTCTATGTTAGCTCCACCTACTCTCTCTGTTAGCTCCACCCACTCTCTATGTTAGCTCCACCTACCCTCTCTGTTAGCTCCACCCACAATCTATGTTAACTCCACCCACTATCTCTGTTAGCTCCACCTACCCTCTATGTTAGCTCCACCCACCATCTATGTCAGCTCCACCCACCATCTATGTTAGCTCCACCTACCCTCTCTGTTAGCTTCACCCACCCTCTCTGTTAGCTCCACCCACCCTCTCTGTCATTTTAGCTCCACCCACCCTCTATGTTAGCTCAACCCACCATCTCTGTTAGCTACACCTACCCTCTCTGTCATGTTAGCTCCACCCACCCTCTCTGTCATTTTAGCTCCACCCACCCTCTCTGTTAGCTCCACCTACCCTTTCTGTTAGCTCCACCCACCCTCTCTGTCATGTTAGCTCCACCCACCATCTATGTTAGCTCCGCCTACTCTCTATGTTAGCTCCACCCACCATATATGTTAGCTCCACCCACCCTCTCTGTTAGCCCCACCCACCATCTCTGTTAGCTCCACCCACCATCTCTGTTAGCTCCACCCACCCTCTCTGTTAGCTCAATCCACCCTCTCTGTTAGCTCCACCCACCCTCTATGTTAGCTCCACCCACCCTCTCTGTTAGCTCCACCTACCCTCTCTATTAGCTCCACCCACCCTCTCTGAAAGACCAACCACTGCTGGCTGATGGAAAACGAAGATGGTCTAATAAATTCCCAGACTGCAGCTTAAAAACCGTACGTGCACATGCGCATGTGCCCACGTGTGTGTATGTATGTGTATGTGCATGCATGTTCCTGTGGTTGTGTGTGTGTGTGCGTGTGCCTGTGTGTATGTGTATGTATGCCTGTGTTCATGTGTGCGTGTGCCTGTGTGTATGTGTGCGTGTGCCTGTGTGTATGTGCCTGTGTGTATGTGTGCGTGTGGCGTGTGCCTATGTGTGCGTGTGCCTGTGTATGTGTGTGCGTGTGCCTGTGTGTATGCATGCATGTTCCTGTGTGTATGCGTGCGTGTTCCTGTGTGTATGTGTGTGTGTGCCTGTGTGTATGTGTGCATGTGCCTGTGTGTGCGTGTGCCTGTGTGTATGTGTGCCTGTGTGCATGTGTATGTGTGTGTGTGTGCGTGCCTACAGATGAAGCCCTTCAGATTCAGGTACCTTCTGCCACTCCTCTGTCACTTTAGAACTAGCACTCAGGTGTTCATTTTCGGGGGCTGGTGGCCGTAAACAAAGGGGGGTACTTAACTTAAGTGCTTCCCCAGGGAGGGGGTCGGGGGCTACTGCCCTCAGACCCCAAGATATTTTTTATATGGGCAGTCTGACTTGGGGTACTGACCATATATTAGTGTTGCAATGCATGATAAATAAACAGTGAAAAAAGCTAAGAAATCAGATGGGGCTGGGACATTTGGGACGAATAAAAATGTAAGATGAAAATCTCCCCAGCCTGTGGGAGGCAGTGGAAGTGTTAAATCTGGCCCGGTCCAGAACAATAGGAGTCACAAAATCAGTTTGGAGTGGAGTGGTGGAGTAGTGGTAGAGTAGCAGTAGATGCTTGATTCTTCAGGGCTTTATCTGTATGTGTGCGTGTGCCTGTGTGTATGTGTGCGGTTGCCTGTGTGTATGTGTGCGTGTGCCTGTGTGTATGTGTGCCTGTGTGTATGTGTATGTGTGTGTGCCTGTGTGTATGTGTGCGTGTGCCTGTGTGTATGTGTGTGCGTGGGCCCGTGTGTGTCCACGGGTGAAGGATAAGGTCATCTCTCTGTCTCCGACTCACCGTCCCTCTCTGCCCGTCTCCAGCCCCGTCCAGGCGTGACACACTGAGGAGCAGACATTATGATTGGCTCCCGGCCGGTGACACACTGAGGAGCAGACATTATGATTGGCTCCCGGCGTGACATCCAGTATGATGGATGGACGAATTGGAGTAATAGCCTTGCAAAGGTGGGAGGGTCTGCTTGGAGCTGCGGTAATCTACACACAGACTAACACAGCCACCCCAGACTAACACAGCCACCCCAGACTAACACAGCCACCCCAGACTAACACAGCCACTCCAGACTAACACAGCCAACCCAGACTAACACAGCCACGCCAGACTAACACAGCCACACCCAGACTAACACAGCCACCCCAGACTAACACAGCCACTCCAGACTAACACAGCACACCAGACTAACACAGCCACACCCAGACTAACACAGCCACACCCAGACTAACACAGCCATCCCCAGACTAACACAGCCACTCCCAGACTAACACAGTCAACCCCAGATTAACACAGCCAACCCCAGACTAACACAGCCAACCCCAGACTAACACAGCCACCCCAGACTAACACAGCCAGCCCAGACTAACACAGCCAGCCCAGACTAACACAGCCAACCCCAGACTAACACAGCCACGCCCAGACTAACACACCACACCAGACTAACAGCCACCCCAGACTAACACAGCCACCCCCAGACTAACACAGTCAACCCCAGACTAACACAGCCAACCCCAGACTAACACAGCCACGCCAGACTAACACAGCCAGCCCAGACTAACACAGTCAACCCCAGACTAACACAGCCAGCCCAGACTAACACAGCCAACCCCAGACTAACACACCACACCAGCCTAACACAGCCACCCCAGACTAACACAGCCACACCCAGACTAACACAGCCACACCCAGACTAACACAGCCACTCCAGACTAACACAGCCAACCCCAGACTAACACACCACACCAGACTAACAGCCACCCCAGACTAACACAGCCACTCCAGACTAACAGCCACCCCAGACTAACACAGCCACCCCCAGACTAACAGTCACCCCAGACTAACACAGCCACCCCAGACTAACACAGCCAACCCCAGACTAACACAGCCACGCCCAGACTAACACAGCCACTCCCAGACTAACACACCACACCAGACTAACAGCCAACCCCAGACTAACACAGCCACCCCAGACTAACACAGCCACCCCCAGACTAACACAGCCACCCCCAGACTAACAGCCACCCCAGACTAACACAGCCACCCCCAGACTAACACAGCCATCCCCAGACTAACACAGCCACACCCAGACTAACACAGCCAACCCCAGACTAACACAGTCAACCCCAGACTAACACAGCCAACCCCAGACTAACACAGCCAACCCCAGACTAACACAGCCACACCCAGACTAACACAGCCATCCCCAGACTAACACAGCCACCCCCAGACTAACACAGCCACACCCAGACTAACAGCCACCCCAGACTAACACAGCCAGCCCAGACTAACACAGCCAACCCCAGACTAACACAGCCAGCCCAGACTAACACAGCCAACCCCAGACTAACACAGCCACGCCCAGACTAACACAGCCAACCCCAGACTAACACAGCCACCCCCAGACTAACACAGCCATTCCCAGACTAACACAGCCACACCCAGACTAACACAGCCACACCCAGACTAACACACCACACCAGACTAACACAGCCACCCCCAGACTAACACAGCCACACCCAGACTAACACAGCCAGCCCAGACTAACACAGCCACTCCCCAGACTAACACACCACACCAGACTAACACAGCCACACCCAGACTAACACAGCCACGCCCAGACTAACACAGCCACCCCCAGACTAACAGCCACCCCAGACTAACACAGCCACACCCAGACTAACACAGCCATGCCCAGACTAACACAGCCACCCCCAGACTAACACAGCCAACCCCAGACTAACACAGCCACTCCCAGACTAACACAGCCAACCCCAGACTAACACAGCCAACCCCAGACTAACACAGCCACCCCCAGACTAACACAGCCATCCCCAGACTAACACAGCCACCCCAGACTAACACAGCCAACCCCAGACTAACACAGCCAACCCCAGACTAACACAGCCACCCCCAGACTAACAGCCACCCCAGACTAACACAGCCACCCCAGACTAACACAGCCAGCCCAGACTAACACAGCCAACCCCAGACTAACACAGCCAGCCCCAGACTAACACAGCCAACCCAGACTAACACAGCCACACCAGACTAACACAGCCACCCCCAGACTAACACAGCCACGCCAGACTAACACAGTCACGCCAGACTAACACAGCACACCAGACTAACACAGCCACCCCCAGACTAACACAGCCACCCCCAGACTAACACAGCCATCCCCAGACTAACACAGCCAACCCCAGACTAACACAGCCAACCCAGACTAACACAGCCAACCCAGACTAACACAGCCAGCCCAGACTAACACAGCCAACCCCAGACTAACACAGCCACGCCCAGACTAACACACCACACCAGACTAACAGCCACCCCAGACTAACACAGCCACCCCCAGACTAACACAGCCAACCCAAGACTAACACAGCCAACCCCAGACTAACACAGCCACCCCAGACTAACACAGCCAGTCCAGACTAACACAGCCAACCCCAGACTAACACAGCCAGCCCAGACTAACACAGCCAACCCCAGACTAACACACCACACCAGCCTAACACAGCCACCCCAGACTAACACAGCCACCCCAGACTAACACAGCCACACCCAGACTAACACAGCCACTCCAGACTAACACAGCCAACCCCAGACTAACACACCACACCAGACTAACAGCCAACCCAGACTAACACAGCCACTCCAGACTAACAGCCACCCCAGACTAACACAGCCACCCCCAGACTAACAGTCACCCCAGACTAACACAGCCACGCCAGACTAACACAGCCAACCCCAGACTAACACAGCCACCCCCAGACTAACACAGCCACCCCCAGACTAACACACCACACCAGACTAACACAGCCAACCCCAGACTAACACAGCCACCCCAGACTAACACAGCCACCCCCAGACTAACACAGCCACCCCCAGACTAACAGCCCCCCAGACTAACACAGCCACACCCAGACTAACACACCACACCAGACTAACACACCACACCAGACTAACACAGCCACCCCAGACTAACACACCACACCAGACTAACACAGCCACCCCCAGACTAACACAGCCACCCCCAGACTAACACAGCCAGCCCAGACTAACACAGCCACCCCCAGACTAACACACCACACCAGACTAACACAGCCACACCCAGACTAACACACCACACCAGACTAACACAGCCACACCCAGACTAACACAGTGACCCCCAGACTAACACAGCCATCCCCAGACTAACAGCCACCCCAGACTAACACAGCCACCCCCAGACTAACACAGCCATCCCCAGACTAACACAGCCACCCCCAGACTAACACAGCCAACCCCAGACTAACACAGCCAACCCCAGACTAACACAGCCAACCCCAGACTAACACAGCCACCCCCAGACTAACACAGCCATCCCCAGACTACAGCCATCCCCAGACTAACACAGCCACACCCAGACTAACACAGCCACCCCCAGACTAACACAGCCAACCCCAGACTAACACAGCCAACCCCAGACTAACACAGCCACCCCAGACTAACACAGCCAGCCCAGACTAACACAGCCAACCCCAGACTAACACAGCCAGCCCAGACTAACACAGCCACACCAGACTAACACAGCCAACCCCAGACTAACACAGCCACACCCAGACTAACACAGCCACCCCCGGACTAACACACCACACCAGACTAACACAGCCACCCCCAGACTAACACAGCCACACCCAGACTAACACACCACACCAGACTAACACAGCCATCCCCAGACTAACACAGCCACCCCCAGACTAACACAGCCAATCCCAGACTAACACAGCCAACCCCAGACTAACACAGCCAGCCCAGACTAACACAGCCAACCCCAGACTAACACAGCCACCCCCAGACTAACACAGCCACCCCCAGACTAACACAGCCACACCGGGACTAACACACCACACCAGACTAACACAGCCACCCCCAGACTAACACAGCCATCCCCAGACTAACACAGCCACGCCCAGACTAACACAGCCAATCCCAGACTAACACAGCCAACCCCAGACTAACACAGCCAGCCCAGACTAACACAGCCAACCCCAGACTAACACAGCCAACCCCAGACTAACACAGCCACCCCCAGACTAACACACCACACCAGACTAACAGCCACACCAGACTAACACAGCCACTCCAGACTAACACAGCCACTCCAGACTAACACAGTCACCACCAGACTAACACAGCCAGCCCAGACTAACACACCACACCAGACTAACACCAGACTAACACAGCCACTCCAGACCGCCGTGCACACATCCATCGTATGACCTCCATGGGCAAGTCCCCCCCCCCCCCCCCCCCCCACCCGGCGAGCTCGTCCACCCACTTTCCTCTAGCTGGTCACTGCGGTTCAGGCTCAAAACAAAAGGGGACGAGCTTCCGTGGTGACAGCCCCAAGGCTCTGGAACGCTCTCCCCCTAAATGAAAACCACTCCCTCTGAACTCGTTTTTGAAAGGCAGCTAAAAAAACGTACCTCTACAGGCGGGCTTTTAAACACCTATAGCCGTTTTTCTGTTAATGTCTTTTTGCTTTTGTTTTTTTGTTCTTTTCTTCAAAGGTTTCCATTTACTGTATTTTATTGATCGTTATATATTACTGTTGTAAAGCACTCTGTGCACTCGTGCTGTGAAGGGCGCTATATAAATAAAGTTTTACTTGACTTACTTGACTTACTCGACATTAACACCAGAGACACACGTACTCTAATGCTCTAAACACCGGAATCAAACCGTAAAGTATCTTAAAGTGGAAATGAAGCAGTGAGCAATGTGATCCTAGTTTGTTTGTTGTGTACCTTGTGTAAGACAGGGTTCTATAATCAAATGTGAAATCTATCTTATTTGTCTGAAAAATCAAATATAATATCCCTGTTTTCAACATGGGCGCCGCCATTTTGTTGCTGACGTCATGGCTGACGTCATGCCACTGGTTGGGTGTATACACGGCTGGTTAGCTGCCTATAGTGAATGGGTCAGTCAGTAAATAAAATGTTGCCTACAAAACAACGGGACCGCGGTGGTTCTGTTTGTATTGCTCCTGGCTGTTCAAACTAATTTTACCATGTGAGAGAGAGGAAAGTTGGTTAATTTCCACAAACTACCAGTGAAAAAAACAGTGTTGTTGTCACGTTGGCTCAGGCTGGCTGCACTCAGGCGGCGCGACCAGCCTGTTGGACAGGGAAGGAGGATCTGCAGCGAACACTTCATTGCCTCGGATTATGTTGTTGGGGTGGGATGTTTGTCCAGAAGACCACTAATCAGCTGAAGCCGGACGCGGTTCCCTCAGTCTTCGACAGACAGACCGGCGTTAGCTCTCGGGAGCGATCGCTAGCTAGTTGGCACCAGCCGGGGACCGGAGTTAGCTCTCGGGAGCGATCGCTAGCTAGTTAGCACCCGGGAGCGTCGCGGAGCATTCAGCCTGCTGGCTACCTAGATCCACTTCAACCAGCGTCGCGGAGCATTCAGCCTGCTGGCTACACAGCTTGTCGGTGTGCTGGAACCTCGGCAAGCTAACGGTAGCTGGCTAATTTCCACAAACTACCAGTGAAAAAAACAGTGTTGTTGTCACGTTGGCTCAGGCTGGCTGCACTCAGGCGGCGCGACCAGCCTGTTGGACAGGGAAGGAGGATCTGCAGCGAACACTTCATTGCCTCGGATTATGTTGTTGGGGTGGGATGTTTGTCCAGAAGACCACTAATCAGCTGAAGCCGGACGCGGTTCCCTCAGTCTTCGACAGACAGACCGGCGTTAGCTCTCGGGAGCGATCGCTAGCTAGTTGGCACCAGCCGGGGACCGGAGTTAGCTCTCGGGAGCGATCGCTAGCTAGTTAGCACCCGGGAGCGTCGCGGAGCATTCAGCCTGCTGGCTACCTAGATCCACTTCAACCAGCGTCGCGGAGCATTCAGCCTGCTGGCTACACAGCTTGTCGGTGTGCTGGAACCTCGGCAAGCTAACGGTAGCTGGCTACATAGCTTGTCGGTGTGCTGGAACCTCGGCAAGCTAACGGTAGCTGGCTACACAGCTTGTCGGTGTGCTGGAGCCTCTGCAAGCTAACGGTAGCTGGCTACACAGCTTGTCGGTGTGCTGGAGCCTCTGCAAGCTAACGGTAGCTGGCTACACAGCTTGTCGGTGTGCTGGAGCCTCTGCAAGCTAACGGTAGCTGGCTACACAGCTTGTCGGTGTGCTAATAGCCTCGGCAAGCTAACGGTAGCTGGCTCCAGGCTATTAGCACATCAACAAGCTGCTGGAGCTCCCGACGCTCGGCTGGTTGAAGTGGATCTAGGTAGCCAGCAGGCTGAATGCTCCGCGACGCTCCCGAGAGCTAACTCCGGTCCCCGGCTGGTGCCAACTAGCTAGCGATCGCTCCCGAGAGCTAACGCCGGTCTGTCTGTCGAAGACTGAGGGAACCGCGTCCGGCTTCAGCTGATTAGTGGTCTTCTGGACAAACATCCCACCCCAACAACATAATCCGAGGCAATGAAGTGTTCGCTGCAGATCCTCCTTCCCTGTCCAACAGGCTGGTCGCGCCGCCTGAGTGCAGCCAGCCTGAGCCAACGTGACAACAACACTGTTTTTTTCACTGGTAGTTTGTGGAAATTAACCAACTTTCCTCTCTCTCACATGGTAAAATTAGTTTGAACAGCCAGGAGCAATACAAACAGAACCACCGCGGTCCCGTTGTTTTGTAGGCAACATTTTATTTACTGACTGACCCATTCACTATAGGCAGTGTACCAGCCGTGTATACACCCAACCAGTGGCATGACGTCAGCAACAAAATGGCCGCGCCCATAATGCTAACTGCTTCAGAAATGCACACAACAAATCGTTTTTTCTTAGAAACTGCTTATTTTTATAACGTGATTTCTTCTGTGGCTTATCTAAATACTAATGTGATGCTATGAATATGTATTTATCGCACTGCTTCCTTTCCACTTTAATAACCATTCACATATAAAGTAAAGTAGATCTCTGTTGATCATCATCTCCACCTGTCTCATTCTACACATTATACAGTATCTCTTGCCCCGATTAGAGGAAATCCTCTGAGCCGGTAACTACTTAAGAGTTGATGTGTGGATTTCTCCAGCTTTAATAAATGAGGAAGGAGTGATACTTCAGCAGCTGATCAGGTTGAAGTGTCTCTGTGTGCCTGGCAGGCTTTAGTTACGTCATCACTCAGAGTTACGTCATCACTCAGGGTTACGTCATCACTCAGAGTTACGTCATCACTCAGGGTTACGTCATCACTCAGGGTTACGTCATCACTCAGGGTTACGTCATCACTCAGGGTTACGTCATCACTCAGGGTTAGCCACGTGTCGTCACACCTGGACACAATCATATTAGTTAACTTTTAAAAGCAGACTATTGGAGTCCATTCATCTTTGGGATCTCTCTCTCCTCCCTCTCTCTCTTGCTCTCTCTCTCTCTCTTGCTCTTTCTCTCTCTCCTCTCTCTTTCTCTCTCTTGCTCTCTCTTTCTCTCGCTCTTTCTCTCTCTCATCTGTCTCTATCTTTCTCTCTTGCTCTCTCTCTCTCTCTCTCTCTCTCTCTTGCTCTCTTGCTCTCTCTATCTCTTTTCTCTTCCTTCACTCACCTTCTGTTGCAGCCTCCTGATTCCATGGTAACAAGTTAGGTGGTGGTCCCGTGTAGGTGGTGGCGCAGCGCTCGGCAGCGACGGCGTCAGGATTAGGGATTAGACTCCCGCTGGGGCCTGCAGCGCTGGAGAAAAGGAAACGGTTCCGCAGTACAGCGCTTTGCGTCCTCGTGTTAGAAAAGCACCGTGGAGTTGCAGTAACCGTGTCGCTGTGTGTGTCCTCCAGAGGCGTATAGCTTCTGGGGACATGTCCCCCTCCAAAAAATATAGCTAATATGAAAGTCAACCCCCTCCTCAAAAGAGGTAAAAAAAAAAAAAAGGATCAAAACATTTTTACATCCTTCTTACCTGTAACTATATATAATAATAAATAATAGAATACAGGTGAATACATATTATTTAGCATGTTTATTTTTATCATGCATCTTATGTCTTCTTATTACCTGTTTAATTTTTTTCTATGTCTATTTTATTATTGTACAATTGATGCAGGAATGACCACCCACATTTCACTGTATGCCCTGGTATGTACAGTATGTGACAAATAAACCTCTTGATTCTTGATTCTATTTGAAAGCAATACAGAATGCCTGAGAGCATTATATTCTGCATTATATTCCATTATATTCGTGTCAGCGGGTACCTGAATGTTGTCTTTTCCTTTACATAAATAAAGACATTTCCACCATAAAGTTTATGCAAAGTTATGCATAAACGTACACCAGATGTTGACACCGAGCCTGAGGCTGATTCCCTCCATGTGTATTCAGCGACGGCGAGTCACCACAACACGCCACGTGTCACTCACACTGCTGGAGACAACAACAACATTATTTAACCCTTTACTCACAACACAGGGCCTTAGTCATTT
This sequence comes from Notolepis coatsorum, assembly GCF_963971535.1. Taxonomy (NCBI): domain Eukaryota; kingdom Metazoa; phylum Chordata; class Actinopteri; order Aulopiformes; family Paralepididae; genus Notolepis; species Notolepis coatsorum. The sequence continues at coordinate 164,670,414 of NC_140169.1, read as the reverse complement.
GTAGTATATTTCTAGTTTTTCTGAATTATAGAAAGAATGGGTAAATGGTAAATGGCTGCATTTATATATATATATTTTATCCAAAGCGCTTTAAAAAAAATTCACTCACACATTCACACACCGATGGCGGAGGAAGGTGCCGACCTGCTCATCGGGAGCAATTAGGGGTTAAGTGTCTTGCTCAAGGACACTTCGACACGCTTCCCGGGAGGAGTGGGAATCGAACCGGGAACCTCCAGATTACCTGACGACTGCTCTACCTCCTGAGCCACTGTCGCCCCTTTACACCCTTTAAATGGGTGTTTAAAGACGTGTTGACATTATAGTGATTTCCGTCTGGAGTAGACCCTTGTTATTTTGGACAAGGGGTTAGGGTTAGATTAGTCAGTGAGAGACGACAGTGAGAAGAGACTTATTATGGACTCACACCACTGTAGAATGTGGGCGTGCTCGCGCTAACTCAAATAACTACCATTAGAATCTGTTCAAATTTCTAATTGCAGGTGTACATTCAGGACCCCTAGAGGGAGAACCCTGTTGATGTTGGTGACCCCATGACCTTTCCTCTAGTGCCGCCATTAGATCAAAACGTTGCTGTCACGAAAATGATATCCAGAGATGAGGGTGCTAAAGACTTTGTCATAAGGACGTATGAATGTCTGCCATATTGAATTCTTAACCGTTTAGATTGTTGTTCCCCGAGGCTGTTCTCTTGATTTCCGCTAAAGGTGTTGAGTGACATCTGGGAACCAACATCAAATGTGTGATTTACATAATTGACAGGCCAAACCGTAGAACCGCCAGATCCAATTACATTTGACAAAACCCATAGTAAACCAGGAAGCCATGTGTTACTTGGAAACTCTTTTGCACCACATTTGACAAATATGTTTGTCTTACAAAACTAAAATATGTATATACATTCAAAAATTCTGAAATATACAGTCCGACAATATACAGTCAAATGTAAATGTACAGGAAGATATACAGGGTTTAGGCTACTCTGTGCTCAGTGAGGCACAGTGAGGCGTTGTACAGTCTGATAATATAGACCACTGCACTTCCGCGTTACATTGAAATCACAGAGGAGATAGCGGGGGGAGCAAATGAATGAATGTGGATGAGAGCCTTGATGTAAGTGGTTGCAGCTACGGCTGTGGGGGTGCTGGAGACATGATCCAATAGACTTGTATGCGCCTGAATCTCCTGAACACGGCGCGACCCATTCCAAATTGATCGGAACTTAATCGGCCGAGATAAAGTCCATTTTTCAGCACCTACTCCCCATACGCATGCGCAGATTGCCAACGTATTCTGACGGCACGCGACGAGGCGCAAAACCGGGTTAGAGCGTTCCATCAGTTCCATCCATCCACCTGGAGACTCAATGAGGTAATTGTAGATGTCGCCATAAGACGCGTCTGGCCATTGAGTGGGATCATTTTTCCATTATCCTGTTCGGCTGAAAGGACACTGGCCGAGTAGGGTATATCTTGCACTGGCCACCGAAGCAGGCACAAGCTCCCCCCTCTGATGGAACGCTCTAATCCGGTTTCGCGCCCCGACGCGTGCCGTCAGAATACGTTGGCAATCTGCGCATGCGTATGCGGAGTAGGTGCTGAAAAAGGGACTTTATCTCGGCCGATTAAGTTCCGATCGATTTGGGATGGGTCGCGCCGTGTTCAGGAGACTCAGGCGCATACAAGTCTATTGGATCATGTCTCTAGCACCCCCACAGCCGTAGCTGCAACCACTTACATCAAGGCTCTCCTCCACATTCATTAATTTGCTCCCCCCGCTATCTCCTCCCTGATTTCAGAATCCCAGAAGTGTTGCGGTGGTCTATGGCTGTTGGTATGAAGGACTTCCTGTGACGTTCAGTGTTGCATCTTGGGAGTCTGAGTCTTAACACTGAGCAGGTGGTTTGAGTGTGAGATGAACTGAGAAATGAGTAAAGGGAGTTTCAGAGACTGATTATTCTTCGAGTCAACAACCACAAAGACACCATTTGGAGACAGTGAGACAGCAGGAGATGGAGGACGTGTTTCCTGGTCCATCTGTTAAACAGAAATAGGTCCAGTTCCACTTTCTACAAAGATGTCATTTTGTCTTCACAACAGGGTTTTTATTACTTCTCTGTTATTAGATTGTATTCTGACACAGTGTTCTGTGTTCTTTCCATGTGTTGTTTATGTGGCTGATTTTGTTGCATGGAACTCAAAACGAATCAGGTTATTAAGTTTTGATTGCTCTGTCTGGGTTTGAGTGCATCTTTCAGTCTGAGATGGTCATTGCAGTATGACTGTTCTCTTTTAGATTAGATTCAAATGTATTGTCATCATTCAGCACAAGTACAGTACAGCACAACAAAAAGAGGTTTGGCATCCAACCAGAGTGCAAATGTAACAAGATTCAGATAATTTTTTTCAGATTCAGAGTTTTATAATAATATATAATAAAAATGCGTACAAAAACATAAATCAACTTCTACCATGGGCAAAAGGAGCAGGAAGAAGAATACATCTTATAATTGCCTGCCCCCTATTCCTAAAGTAAACAAGTAACACTTGATGGTCGACGTATAACCTAATTTACACAAAACAATCATTCATACAATATACAATGAAACAAACAATTCACAGATAAAACAAATAAATGAAAAAGGAAAGAAAGAAAATATCTCACTATTCAGATTCATATTTTAATTATAATGACTAAATATTTCATTCGTATCATTCTTTTTGAATTGACAAATATTATTACACCCCTTAAGATTGCAATAAAGTGCAATAGTAATATACAATGTATACAGATGATTAAACTGGGTATAAAATATATAAATTAATACTACCGAGTAATGGTGCTAATCAGATGTATATACAGAGTTGTAGTGTTAATATGTAGGCTACAGTGATACAGGTTTAAAGACACTGGTAGTAAGTCGTACTGGGCCAGCAGTGTAACTGGTAAGAGTAGGTATTTTTGAGTGCATCTTTTAGTCTGTTGTTGTTGCTAGCTAGCGCTGTTGAGATGGCAGTATGACTGTTCTCTGTCCGTAATACTAACTTCAGTGAGTGAGTGAGAATGAGTGGAACCTGACGAGAAGGACCTCTGACACAGAACAGTCCCAACAACCACCTGCTCCACATAACAGCCCAAACAAAGAAAGGAGGCACCACTTCACTTTCCAAAATTGCAGTCTGAATGGTCCGAAATGGTTGAAAGTCAGCGTGTGATGTGATCCCATTAGCGCAGTAATTGCGAGCTTTGATGCCAGCGCACCGGACCACATGCAGTAGATGGAACCATTTTCAGTCCAGGAGGAGAAGCCTACCTCCTCACTTTGTACCAATACATCATTCTGTCACCGAGAACCAACCCTGCCAACACTCTTCAGGGGCCATGGAGACAGAAACTAGGCTACTCATATCACTTTAGTGCTGTATGTGGAAGGACAGTGTCTGCGCTGGTGAGTTGTGAACTGTTCTGCCTAATGGAGACACAGAAGTGGATTCTCACTTTCATGTCCCGCTCTCGCAGGATTACTCCCCTTCCGTCCCGTGATTCAATGAAGGAAAGAAGTCCCCCTCATCCTGATCCCAGTGGAAGTCCTGTATACAGTAGCTATATATAGAAATACATTTTCAAATGATTTCTTGTAAAAACACTAACTAGGTGTAAAGAGACTAACCATTGTACTGTTTTATTACTATTATGCACTTTGCTACTAAGGAATCTACCTTGCCTATACTACTACCTACTATGCTAATATGCCTATACTACTACCTACTATGCTAATATCTCTATACTAGATTCAAGATTCAAGAGGTTTAATAATCTTATACATACACAAGACATATAGTGAAATGAAGGTGGCCATGCCCGCTTCGATTGTGCAAAAAATACAAATAATAATAGAATAAAATAGAATAGATAATAAAATAGACATGTTAAAGTACTAAGATACAATACAATAAAAAGGTAATGAGTCCTATGTACACAACTATACAATACAGTTATACTATATGTCACTATGCTATACTAACTATACTATACAAAAACATCCAGTTATGTTTTTTTTCTACTTCTACTACTACCTACTATGCTAATATGTCTATATTACTACCTACTATGCTAATATGTCTATATTACTACCTACTATGCTAATATGCCTATACTACTACCTACTATGCTAATATGTTGAATTTGCTTGAATTGCCAGGTCCTAGAACCAGCGCTTTGGGGAGATCTTTTATTTTTAGAGCATTAACTCTTTGGAATGGCCTGCCTCGGAACCTCTGCTGCATTTACAGTAGATTCACTTTTAAAAAGAATCTTAAATTGTTTTTAAATTGTTTTTAACACTGTAAAGTAATTTTTTGTTTTTGTTTTACACTAATGTAATTGTAGCTATCTTAATTGTTACAGTAGTTTCATTATGCATTGTGTGTACTGACTTTTAATCATTTTGTTTTTGCAATAGTGATTGTTTTTGTATGTTTTTTTGTGTGTGGACCCCAGGAAGACTAGCTGGTTGCTATCGCACCAGCTAATGGGGATCCCTAATAAAATCAAATCAAATCAAATGTCTATATTACTACCTACTATGCTAATATGCCTATACTACTACCTACTATGCTAATATGCCTATACTACTACATACTATGCTAATGTCTCTATACTACTAGTACTACCTACTATGCTAATATGTCTAAACTAATATGCACTCAAGACTGTAGCACTCAAGTTCAACACTGTTTGATGAACAATCTTACTGACCCTTAGCTGCCAGAGTTGTACCCTTCCTGCTGACTTGTTGCACACAACTTGTAAGTCGCTTTGGATAAAAGCGTTCAGCTAAATGTAAATGTAATCCTGTCCTGCTCACATGATTGATTGTGAAATTGACTCATGTTCCACGTGAATCCTGCGTGAATCATGCGTGAATCCTATGTGAATCCTGCGTGAATCCTACGTGAATCCTGTGTGAATCCTACGTGAATCCTGTGTGAATCCTATGAGAATCCTGCATGAATCCTACTGTACGTGAATCCTGTGTGAATCCTATGTGAATCATGCATGAATCCTGTGTGAATCCTGCGTGAATCCTGTGTGAATCCTATGTGAATACTGCGTGAATCCTATGTGAATCCTACGTGAATCCTGCATGAATCCTACGTGAATCCTGTGTGAATCCTGCGTGAATCCTACGTGAATCCTGCGTGAATCCTACGTGAAAATCCTACTTGAATCCTGCTTGAATCCTGCATGAATCCTGCGTGAATCCTACTTGAATCCTGCGTGAATCCTACGTGAAAATCCTACTTGAATCCTACTTGAATCCTGCGTGAATCCTGCGTGAATCCTACTTGAATCCTGCGTGAATCCTACTTGAATCCTGCGTGAATCCTACTTGAATCCTACTTGAATCCTACTTGAATCCTGCATGAATCCTACTTGAATCCTGCGTGAATCGTACTTGAATCCTGCGTGAATCCTACGTGAATCCTGCGTGAATCCTACTTGAATCCTGCGTGAATCCTACTTGAATCCTGCGTGAATCCTACTTGAATCCTGCGTGAATCCTACTTGAATCCTGCGTGAATCCTACTTGAATCCTGCGTGAATCCTACGTGAATCCTACGTGAATCCTGCGTGAATCCTGTGTGAATCTGGCGAAGCTGCACTTTTCCTGATCAGGCTCTACTATGTAACCCTGTGTTTACTGAGCCAGACTGAGGGAACTACTGTGATCTACAGCAGTGGTTCTCAAACTACGGATTGCGACCCAAATTGGGGTCGCGGGTAGGTGACAGTGGGGTTGCACATTGGCAAGTAAATCTTATTTTTTTAATGTTCTGGCAACATATTCTGCCTAAATATGCCTAATTTTATAAATGTGTATTGATAACATAGTGCTGTAATTAAATGTTCTAATAAATATGCATGATCAAGTTCAACAACGTGTGATTATATTTTGTTATATATTAGTTTTTGTTCAAATGTTGAGTTTTAGACACTTACTGTACAGCAGCTGTGGGATGTTATAAGTGTTATGAGCTGTTATTATACAAGCGCTTCCCAAGGTCCTTTCTCGTGTCGTAGCACAAAGCATCGGTATTTCTGAGACTGAGGGTCACCTTCCTTCCATACAGTAACTATATTACATCAGAGCAGCAGTATTTCAACAGCAGTTATACAGTACGTAGAGGACTGACCCTTTGAATGATTGAAGGTCTTAATCCACAAAGACTTTTTTTCATGCTGCATGAGTCATTTCCTGGAAAATTAAATACAGCACAGCACAATAATATTCATGAATCGAGTCTTTCATAAGCACTCGATTTTATTTCAAAAGGTCCTTCGGCCTGATCGCATTCATTTGCAGACGGGACAGTAATATAAGTAATGTAATTTTACACATTTTCCAATTGCATTACACTGCAAAATCCTATATTATTAGTCGGCCATTAATCTATTAATCTTTCCAGGACAGTCCTGGTTATAAGCCAGAGGTCTCCCTTGTAAAAGAGATCCTAGATCTCAATTGGGACAAACCTGGTTAAATAAAGGCCAAAAAATAAAGAATAAAAAGGTTCAGTTTTTTTTTCTCTGGCCGACTCAGTGCTTGCTTTAAGCACGTCAACAGATTGAACCCCTGTGTCCTGCTATACAGAAAGTGCCTTTTTAAATGGATGGTAAATGGAGTGCATTTATATAACAGCTTTTATCCACAGCGCCTATTTTTTTTTTTTGCTTTTTTGCGTGTGCAAGACAGGCAATTTACATTTAATGAACACCTGTATGTGCAATTTCCTGCAATATAGAGCCTTCAATCTTGACCAATAAAGCTGCTCTTTTCACTATAAAACTCAGTTTATATTGCAGTATGATAGCCAATTACTATAATAATAATAATAATAATAACTTTCCCGATCCTCCCGAAGCCCCTCCATTCACATCCGATCCCCAGCAGCAACAAGCCAACAACAACAACATCATGACCACCACGTCAACACGGGGACCCTGATGTAAACAAGACGAAAGTCTTTCTCTGGTCTGCATCCCCTTAACAATTGTATGTATTGAGCCGTACTGTATTGGACCCATTCTGCAATCTGTTAAAGGGGAACTATTTTACTATTTCTTTCACTATTTGGGCACTTTTACACAATTCCTGTGAGTTTATGGAACACCTCTATAATAAAAAAAAATGTAATTCATTGTTTTGTATTTCTAATGAAGTCCTCAAAAACAGCATTTTTCTACCTCAAGATCTCAAGCCGTTTTGAGCCTGGGCTCCAACCACTGTGTGCAGCTCATCATGTACCTGATGCCACACAGCCACATTATCATGCAGCGGTGTCTCTCTGACATCACAAATCATCACATTTTCAGATGACTCAGTTCAGTGAGGGTGAATATTGTGAGAGGAGAATTGGAAGAATGCGCCAATATGAGAATTAGAGACATAGATCATATTAATATAAGTCCACATAGCTAGGAAACAATGCTAAACACTGAAAAAGGCCATTTATAAGATAGTTCCCCTTTAAATAAAGTTTTCATTCTTTATATTGCATTATGATAGCCAATTACTATAATAATAATAATAATAATAATAATAATAATAATAATAATAATAATAATAATAATAATAATAATAATAATAATAATAATAATAATAATAATAATAATAATAATAATAATAATAATAATAATAATAATAATAATAATAATAATAATAATAATAATAATAATAATAATAATAATAATAATAATAATAATAATAATAATAATAATAATAATAATAATAATAATAATAATAATAATAATAATAATAACTTTCCCGATCCTCCCGAAGCCCCTCCGTTCACATCCGATCCCCAGCGGCAACAAGCCAACAACAACAACATCATGACCACATCAACACGGGGACCCTGATGTAAACAAGACAAACGTCTTTCTCTGGTCTGCATCTCCTTAACAATTGTATGTATTGAGCTGTACTGTACTGTACCCATTCTGCAATCTGTTAAATAACGTTTTCATTCATTCATTCATTCATGAAAGATTCACTAGCTAATGGTTAGGTAACACTAAGCACGGCGGCTCGGCTCGCATCACCAATATGATAAATATTCAGTTTCAATCTGTTTGCGCATTTAGTATACAGTCACAGTGTTCGACTTACGTAATGATTTGCTCCATTTGGTGTAAAACGCCGAAGATTAATCCTCACAAAGCCAATGTTAAATCCTATATCGAGGTGAACTTTTCTTTACGAGGCATTCAAAAAACCGCCTCCCGAAAACGCTCATGATGAGGGAGTCGGGACAGTGGGGCACTGGATCAAACCATTAAATATGGGGGGTCACACAATCTTTGGAAACTTAAAAACTTGCTATTATGTGTCATTGCGTATTATTCATTTGATTGAAATTACGTAGTTATGGTTAGATTTATATATTGGGGGGGGGGGGGGGGGTGGATATATCATATTTTTCATATGATCAAAAAGTGGAGGAGCAAAAGCAGACGTTTGCTCCCCCATGTTCAATAGTGGTAGAGCAGATGCTTCGAGTGCTCCATTGGTCAGGCGTCTATGCTACTACCTACTATGCTAATATGTCTAAACTAATATGCACTCAAGACTGTAGCACTCAAGTTCAACACTGTTTGATGAACAATCTTACTGACCCTTAGCTGCCAGAGTTGTACCCTTCCTGCTGACTTGTTGCACACAACTTGTAAGTCGCTTTGGATAAAAGCGTTCAGCTAAATGTAAATGTAATCCTGTCCTGCTCACATGATTGATTGTGAAATTGACTCATGTTCCGCGTGAATCCTGCGTGAATCATGCGTGAATCCTATGTGAATCCTGCGTGAATCCTACGTGAATCCTGTGTGAATCGTACTTGAATCCTGCGTGAATCCTACGTGAATCCTGCGTGAATCCTACTTGAATCCTGCGTGAATCCTACTTGAATCCTGCGTGAATCCTACTTGAATCCTGCGTGAATCCTACTTGAATCCTGCGTGAATCCTACTTGAATCCTGCGTGAATCCTACGTGAATCCTGCGTGAATCCTGCGTGAATCTGGCGAAGCTGCACTTTTCCTGATCAGGCTCTACTATGTAACCCTGTGTTTACTGAGCCAGACTGAGGGAACTACTGTGATCTACAGCAGTGGTTCTCAAACTACGGATTGCGACCCAAATTGGGGTCGCGGGTAGGTGACAGTGGGGTTGCACATTGGCAAGTAAATCTTATTTTTTTAATGTTCTGGCAACATATTCTGCCTAAATATGCCTAATTTTATAAATGTGTATTGATAACATAGTGCTGTAATTAAATGTTCTAATAAATATGCATGATCAAGTTCAACGTGTGATTATATTTTGTTATATATTAGTTTTTGTTCAAATGTTGAGTTTTAGACACTTACTGTACAGCAGCTGTGGGATGTTATAAGTGTTATGAGCTGTTATTATACAAGCGCTTCCCAAGGTCCTTTCTCGTGTCGTAGCACAAAGCATCGGTATTTCTGAGACTGAGGGTCACCTTCCTTCCATACAGTAACTATATTACATCAGAGCAGCAGTATTTCAACAGCAGTTATACAGTACGTAGAGGACTGACCCTTTGAATGATTGAAGGTCTTAATCCACAAAGACTTTTTTTCATGCTGCATGAGTCATTTCCTGGAAAATTAAATACAGCACAGCACAATAATATTCATGAATCAAGTCTTTCATAAGCACTCGATTTTATTTCAAAAGGTCCTTCGGCCTGATCGCATTCATTTGCAGACGGGACAGTAATATAAGTAATGTAATTTTACACATTTTCCAATTGCATTACACTGCAAAATCCTATATTATTAGTCGGCCATTAATCTATTAATCTTTCCAGGACAGTCCTGGTTATAAGCCAGAGGTCTCCCTTGTAAAAGAGATCCTAGATCTCAATTGGGACAAACCTGGTTAAATAAAGGCCAAAAAATTAAGAATAAAAAGGTTCAGTTTTTTTTTCTCTGGCCGACTCAGTGCTTGCTTTAAGCACGTCAACAGATTGAACCCCTGTGTCCTGCTATACAGAAAGTGCCTTTTTAAATGGATGGTAAATGGAGTGCATTTATATAACAGCTTTTATCCACAGCGCCTATTTTTTTTTTTTTGCTTTTTTGCGTGTGCAAGACAGGCAATTTACATTTAATGAACACCTGTATGTGCAATTTCCTGCAATATAGAGCCTTCAATCTTGACCAATAAAGCTGCTCTTTTCACTATAAAACTCAGTTTATATTGCAGTATGATAGCCAATTACTATAATAATAATAATAATAATAATAACTTTCCCGATCCTCCCGAAGCCCCTCCATTCACATCCGATCCCCAGCAGCAACAAGCCAACAACAACAACATCATGACCACCACGTCAACACGGGGACCCTGATGTAAACAAGACGAAAGTCTTTCTCTGGTCTGCATCCCCTTAACAATTGTATGTATTGAGCCGTACTGTATTGGACCCATTCTGCAATCTGTTAAAGGGGAACTATTTTACTATTTCTTTCACTATTTGGGCACTTTTACACAATTCCTGTGAGTTTATGGAACACCTCTATAATTTAAAAAAAAAATTTAATTCATTGTTTTGTATTTCTAATGAAGTCCTCAAAAACAGCATTTTTCTACCTCAAGATCTCAAGCCGTTTTGAGCCTGGGCTCCAACCACTGTGTACAGCTCATCATGTACCTGATGCCACACAGCCACATTATCATGCAGCGGTGTCTCTCTGACATCACAAATCATCACATTTTCAGATGACTCAGTTCAGTGAGGGTGAATATTGTGAGAGGAGAATTGGAAGAATGCGCCAATATGAGAATTAGAGACATAGATCATATTAATATAAGTCCACATAGCTAGGAAACAATGCTAAACACTGAAAAGGGCCATTTATAAGATAGTTCCCCTTTAAATAAAGTTTTCATTCTTTATATTGCAGTATGATAGCCAATTACTATAATAATAATAATAATAATAATAATAATAATAATAATAATAATAATAATAATAATAATAATAATAATAATAATAATAATAATAATAATAATAATAATAATAATAATAATAATAATAATAATAATAATAATAATAATAATAATAATAATAATAATAATAATAATAATAATAATAACTTTCCCGATCCTCCCGAAGCCCCTCCGTTCACATCCGATCCCCAGCGGCAACAAGCCAACAACAACAACATCATGACCACATCAACACGGGGACCCTGATGTAAACAAGACAAACGTCTTTCTCTGGTCTGCATCTCCTTAACAATTGTATGTATTGAGCTGTACTGTACTGTACCCATTCTGCAATCTGTTAAATAACGTTTTCATTCATTCATTCATTCATGAAAGATTCACTAGCTAATGGTTAGGTAACACTAAGCACGGCGGCTCGGCTCGCATCACCAATACGATAAATATTCAGTTTCAATCTGTTTGCGCATTTAGTATACAGTCACAGTGTTCGACTTACGTAATGATTTGCTCCATTTGGTGTAAAACGCCGAAGATTAATCCTCACAAAGCCAATGTTAAATCCTATATCGAGGTGAACTTTTCTTTACGAGGCATTCAAAAAACCGCCTCCCGAAAACGCTCATGATGAGGGAGTCGGGACAGTGGGGCACTGGATCAAACCATTAAATATGGGGGGTCACACAATCTTTGGAAACTTAAAAACTTGCTATTATGTGTCATTGCGTATTATTCATTTGATTGAAATTACGTAGTTATGGTTAGATTTATATATTGGGGGGGGGGGGGGGGGTGGATATATCATATTTTTCATATGATCAAAAAGTGGAGGAGCAAAAGCAGACGTTTGCTCCCCCATGTTCAATAGTGGTAGAGCAGATGCTTCGAGTGCTCCATTGGTCAGACGTCTATGCTACTACCTACTATGCTAATATGTCTAAACTAATATGCACTCAAGACTGTAGCACTCAAGTTCAACACTGTTTGATGAACAATCTTACTGACCCTTAGCTGCCAGAGTTGTACCCTTCCTGCTGACTTGTTGCACACAACTTGTAAGTCGCTTTGGATAAAAGCGTTCAGCTAAATGTAAATGTAATCCTGTCCTGCTCACATGATTGATTGTGAAATTGACTCATGTTCCGCGTGAATCCTGCGTGAATCATGCGTGAATCCTATGTGAATCCTGCGTGAATCCTACGTGAATCCTGTGTGAATCGTACTTGAATCCTGCGTGAATCCTACGTGAATCCTGCGTGAATCCTACTTGAATCCTGCGTGAATCCTACTTGAATCCTGCGTGAATCCTACTTGAATCCTGCGTGAATCCTACTTGAATCCTGCGTGAATCGTACTTGAATCCTGCGTGAATCCTACGTGAATCCTGCGTGAATCCTGCGTGAATCTGGCGAAGCTGCACTTTTCCTGATCAGGCTCTACTATGTAACCCTGTGTTTACTGAGCCAGACTGAGGGAACTACTGTGATCTACAGCAGTGGTTCTCAAACTACGGATTGCGACCCAAATTGGGGTCGCGGGTAGGTGACAGTGGGGTTGCACATTGGCAAGTAAATCTTATTTTTTTAATGTTCTGGCAACATATTCTGCCTAAATATGCCTAATTTTATAAATGTGTATTGATAACATAGTGCTGTAATTAAATGTTCTAATAAATATGCATGATCAAGTTCAACATGTGATTATAATAATAATAATAACTTTCCCGATCCTCCCGAAGCCCCTCCATTCACATCCGATCACCAGCAGCAACAAGCCAACAACAACAACATCATGACCACCACGTCAACACGGGGACCCTGATATAAACAAGACGAAAGTCTTTCTCTGGTCTGCATCCTCTTAACAACAGTGCTTGCTTTAAGCACGTCAACAGATTGAACTCCTGTGTCCTGCTATACAGAAAGTGCCTTTTTAAATGGATGGTAAATGGAGTGCATTTATATAACAGCTTTTATCCACAGCGCCTAACAACTTGTGCCTCACATTCACCCATTCACTCACACATTCACACACCGACGGCGGAGGCGACCACTTCAGCACTGCGCCAACCTGTTCATCAGGAGCAGTTAGGACGTTAAGCGTCTCGCTCAAGGACATTTTGACGCTCTGCCCGGGAGGAGCCGGAATCGAACCGGGAACCTCCTGATTACCAGACAACCACTCTACCTCCTGAGCCACTACTGTCGCCCCACTTAGAAAGTGTCCCTTGGTGCGTTTCTTACACAGCTCCGTGGATGCACTCTGTTTAACCCTTTCATTTCCACACTACCAAACAGTTAACCCTTTCACTGTGACAATACACAGAAGGTTGACCCTTTCACTGCCACACAACAGCAGGTTCACCCTTTCACTGCCACACTACATAAGGTTGACCCTTTAGTAAAGGGTTAACCTTCTGTAGTGTGGCAGTGAAAAGGTTAAAAAAGAATCCCCCACCGTCCCCCCTTAAAGATCTGAGGTGAGGAAATGCCGGCTCCCAGCTGTATGTAACGCTTTGTAACGCTATAAGCTTCATATCACAGCCAGATCAATTAACATGGCGTGAAATTAATTTAAGTTCCCCCGGGGCGACGGTACGTCATTAAATTTTTGCTTACTCTCAAGCATTCTGTATTACATAAACATCATATCGGGGCCACGTATTGTCAGACACTCTGTATCGGCAAATCCCAAACGTCATAAGTCGAGATCAGATCGGGGTAAAACTTTTCAGACGCACCTTTTCCAGCAAACAATTAATTCAGTTGAGTCGTATTATCAAGTTCAGATGTTGTTTATTGTGATCCCATCGATCTCCAAGTATGGGATGCACAATTCCAAACGAAAACGAATGAACAAACTACAAAACAAACTGCGAATATTAATGTGTGGTTGCTGTGTGTGTGGTTGAAAAACTGTATGATCGCCCCGTCTTCCAAATCAAAAACTGTCCTTGTTCCCGGTAGACACCCACTTCAACACCTGATAATGATTATCAATCAGCGAACCATTAGGCCTACCATTACCATACCAAACCAACATAGAGGGCGCAATCATTCCAAATAAGAAAAATTCTGCTTCATGATAAATATATAGACAATATAAAATAAGTTTAAATCCAAATATCAAACACATGATTGTCAAAAAGAAAACATTCTACATAATAAGCAATATGGCTCCAACACACACTCACTCTAAAGTTGTTGAAATGGTCCAACTTGTCAAAAACCTCCGATGGAGGTGGTCTGTCTGCTTTCTGGGCACGGCCATGTTGATTAGAACGTCAAATTCGTTATTTTCACTCACATTCGATTCAACATATTCAGTCAAAATCACACATTTGAAAAGAAAATGACATGGAGTATCGTCACCCAGGAGATCTTAAGTTCAGTTCACTCTGTTAATTTCCCCGGCTGTGTTCTGTATCGTATAGCTCTCGCTCGGCGTCACTCTCTGCACTGTCCTCGCACACGTGCACGCGCACTGAATAAAGACCACAATGTACCTTTAATCCCAATATTTGTCTGACCACACCCCTATCAGCTTACCCATATAAGCAGGGGTGGGGCCACCCACTCGCCTCCTTCTCGCTTTCACCACAAGGAAGTGCCTCGGTAGATCCCTACTTGAAGTGATGTGATGATAGGAGAAGAGTTGGAAAACAAGGATACGTTGACATCATATCTTTATTTTCTCTCTCACTATTTTCGAGAAAATACGGCGATATTGTCTTCGTACTGGAGTGTCTGGAAGATGATGATCATTCTAAAAATCCTCCACCGGTTTTCGTATTAGGAGTTTGCACCGCTACATGCCTTTCCAACTGCAGTCCTTGCTGTGTGCTGGTTGCGGTAAAGACACAGCTGGGCTGTAGGACGCGCCGCTGTTGTGAGAAGCGGTGGGTTCCAGGTTTGGTGAGTTATGTTTTGTTGGCAAGCTCCACTTGTCTGTTAGTGCTATGGGGGCTAGTTGACAATGTTTATGAAAACCGGCCCCAGTCTAGGGTCCTTTGTTCAGCCTCCTAGGCGACAGAAGACCTTGGTCTGAAGCCCATTATAGTTTAACTAGTGGGCCACGACCATTAACACTGGTGATCCCTGTGTTTTCTGGACGAGTGGATGTCTCTCTGTCACCGTGTTAGGCCTCATCTTTCATATCCAAATGAGAGTATTCCCTCACAAGGAGATATGGGCATAGATGTTCATTAGCGGAAGATCTGTGTTCAAAGTCAGCTACACAGGCCAGTTGGGTATTGTGCTGGCTCCGTCGGGTGTTGGTAAAATCACCGTTGTAAAACTGTTAACATCTTGTTTCTCTTTTCTCTTAAAAAGTGAGGAGGGTTTCAGAACGGCGGCCTGTCTGGGTGAGTGTTATATCATTGTGTACAAGTTCAGGTGATAGCTGCTTAGCTTACGTGCTAGTGGTGGCCTACTGTTAGCCAGTCAGCTGTTAGCTGCGGCGCTAGCCTGCTGTGATCACTAGGTGGCCTACCTGGCTAGGCTAGGAAACGTTAGCTTGCTGCTATCGGCCGAGGCCCAGCGCGCGGTGGCTCCGGCCCCTTGCGCGCCGCCGCGGTTCCCAACTCCCCTCTCCCTCACGGGGAGAGGCGGGGGGGGGGAATCGAAGCTCCCCTCTGGTCGCGTGCGCCGTTCGCTCTGCGTCTCGCGGGCAGGGGCGGTAGCGACTGACGGTTGGAGCGGCCGTTAGCTTAATGCTACTCTGTTGAACGTGCTTTGATTATAACATGTTTTAAACACTCTTGACTACGACGTCATCTTTGACAGAGGATGTTCGTCGACCCTACCCTGAGCCAGGACGGCAAGGACTGCGTCAACAAAGGGGACCGTAGCGACGGGTTGGAGCGGCGACGCTGGCCGGGCCGGCAACACAGAACGGCTGTGTTTACTACGGTGCCTTGAGACTGCACTTCGTTGATCTACGCTCCGGGTAGGCAAGGTTTGGCCAGACCTTGTACACTTCTTCTGGCTTTCCCTTCTAAATGTTTTGTAAATAACGATGTTTTCCAAAACGAGTGTTGCTGCACTACATTTAGGATACGACGTGAGTTATGTGTGAATTGTCTTGTCACTGGTATTTAGCTTCTCCATGCAAATCGGGTTGTTGTTACAGATGTGAAAATGATCTGGTTTGTTGTGTTGAGAAACATCATGTGTGTTTATACTGTATGTACCGTGTACTCACAACTAAGGGGGTTAACTAACCTATAAAGCTATGCTTAGTGACAAATGAGTAAAGAATGATTCTTTTCTCAGCCTGTAATGACAATGAACAGTGTGTTCACATATTAACAGGTTTTCCTGTTTTAACTGGCCGTATTAAGGGTAAAGTAGGAGGATTGTGTTTCCCCCTGGTTCCCTGGGGACTTCTTCATCCTCCTTTCAGACATGTTGTTGCACTACATTGTGTCACTGTGTGGTAGGGATACGATGTAACCCTTAGCTTGATTGCTGAGGTTGTGCTAAAACTGCTGGAGAAACTTTATTTTCCTAAAAGAAAAAATTGTTTGGTCGCTTTCGTGTGTGCTTAGCAAGGCCTGTGGCCGATACTAATCGAGAATTATGTATTCTCTCATTATGAAAAACGGCGTTCTTCTGTAGTGTGTTTTTGCCATTTTTTGTAGGTGATGATGGGTTGTGTGTGTCATGTGACCTACAACTGGGTTGGACTGGCCACAGAAGCACATGTGTAAGTTTGGTACCGGGGCTCTTGGAGAGCCCTCTCTATTCTGTGTTTTTTCCTTAGTAAAAATCAGATAGCAGGTTAGCTCATGCGCTGTGTGAGGCTGTCAGACGTTTCATAGAGCTGACTATGACTGTGTCATACTCTCTTTTTGTCATTACATCGTATCATGGGTGTGGGGTCGTAAAGGGGTGAACTGGTAACCTTTCCTCCCCCTTTTTTCTGTTGGTCAGGGGTAAACCCACCTGTCCTTCAAGGTTCCTGTCACGTTGCGGTTCGGCACATTACAGGGTGAGGGGGGGGGGGGAGTTTCCTGGTCCCACGGCCTGGAATATTGGGCGTGTGCACCGCAGAAATTCCCCCGCCATAGAGTACGTCACCGTGCGCGTCTCTGTTGGTAGGACTTCCGTGTGCTGTTCAGGTCCATGTGATGGATCTGTTTCGGGGGGTGGTCAGGGCTCCTCCTCACCAAGCTCCTATTCGGGCCTTCTGTGAGTTGGGACTCCTTCCGTGAGGAGGGAGCCTCCTTCAGAGTACAGAGCCTCCTCCTCAGATTGTCAAGGTGAGTGGACCCTCTAGAAGGAGTCCTACTCTATTGTGTATGTATTCGATTCAATTCGATTATTGAGTGTGTATGGGTTCAGTGCCTCCTCCCCGGAGAGCCCTAAAACCAATTTTTTACATGGCTCAAGGTGCAATATATTCTTTTCAATCTGTACAGCTCGCGTGGTTAGTCTCTCTGGGGATTCCCGTCTCCTTCCTATGGGAGGGTGGTGGGATGTAAAAATTTGAACAATTTTTACCCCCGGCTGTGTAGACTGGGATACATACTGTTGGTGCTTCCTTCTTTTCTACTAAAAAGAGTTGGAATTAGGAAGTATCACACCCCTCTTGTCGTTCCCCTGGGCGCCTTGGGGATTCAATGACAGATCTAAATAGCCTGTTCATTGATGTGGGTGTGTCCCGACGCACGTATAGTGCTAGCTCGGGGTGTTCTGTAAACAGGCGACTGACTGGCACGCCTTGGTTGCTTGAGGTTAAAACAGCGTTTTTATAAAGCAACTGGGATGGAGGTTTTTCCTCTTCCGACGACCAAATCCGACGACCTGGTTTGGTTGTCGACGGATTCTCGTTCATATCTGGGGGATGATGACGGAATGGATCTGAACATATGTAGAGGGGTCTCACGCCCTGGGGGTGGGCCACCGGGCGCGGTTCGCCCGAACGTCTGGGTGGCGCCTTCTTTTCATGTTTAAGATCAACACGCATATCTGCCCCTTCTCCTGGAGTAGGCATGTCGGCGTGGTTAGGGCACGGGACTGGTTCTGGTCACGCTGGTCCGGATCAGTTGAACCCGTTGTCCGCCGGGGATGCAGATCTGCTGTTCTGGTACCCTGAGGGACTTGGGCTTTTTTCAGGGGGAAAAATGCCAGGTCGGTCCGGGTGTCACAGGGTTAAGCGCTATGGAGACCCTAGTTGGTTAAATTTTTTACTCAGCACTGTCGTAATGGCTTACGGCCATGCCAACCTGTACACGCTCGATCTCCTCAGATCTCGGCCGCTACACAGGTTGGTCCTGGTTAGTACTTGGTTGGGAGACCGCCTGGGAATACCAAGTACGGTGTGCTTGGGGCTGGTTCTCCATTCTTTTTCGCTCCTCTCTCACGCATGGCGAAGAGGGGCCTGTTGGGGTGGTCTTTGACCTCCTCTGGTGAGAGGTGTGATAGGTGTGAGAGGTGTGATAGGTGTGAGAGGTGTGATAGGTGTGATAGGTGTGAGAGGTGTGAGAGGTGTGATAGGTGTGAGAGGTGTGATAGGTGTGAGAGGTGTGATAGGTGTAAGAGGTGTGATATGTGTGAGAGGTGTGATAGGTGTGAGAGGTGTGAAAGGTGTGAGAGGTGTGAGAGGTGTGATAGGTGTGAGAGGTGTGATAGGTGTGAGAGGTGTGAGAGGTGTGATAGGTGTGAGAGGTGTGATAGGTGTGATAGGTGTGAGAGGTGTGAGAGGTGTGATAGGTGTGAGAGGTGTGATAGGTGTGAGAGGTGTGATATGTGTGATAGGTGGGATCGGTGTGAGAGGTGTGATAGGTGTGAGAGGTGTGATAGGTGTGAGAGGTGTGAGAGATGTGATAGGTGTGAGAGGTGTGATAGGTGTGAGAGGTGTGATAGGTGTGATAGGTGTGAGAGGTGTGATAGGTGTGAGAGGTGTGAGAGGTGTGATAGGTGTGAGAGGTGTGAGAGGTGTGAGAGGTGTGATAGGTGTGAGAGGTGTGATAGGTGTGATAGGTGTGAGAGGTGTGATAGGTGTGAGAGGTGTGATAGGTGTGATAGGTGTGAGAGGTGTGAAAGGTGTGAGAGGTGTGAGAGGTGTGATAGGTGTGAGAGGTGTGAGAGGTGTGATAGGTGTGATAGGTGTGAGAGGTGTGAGAGGTGTGATAGGTGTGAGAGGTGTGATAGGTGTGAGAGGTGTGATAGGTGTTAGAGGTGTGATAGGTGTGATAGGTGTGATAGGTGTGAGAGGTGTGAGAGGTGTGATAGGTGTGATAGGTGTGAGAGGTGTGAAAGGTGTGAGAGGTGTGAGAGGTGTGATAGGTGTGAGAGGTGTGATAGGTGTAGGTGTGAGAGGTGTGAAAGGTGTGAGAGGTGTGAGAGGTGTGATAGGTGTGAGAGGTGTGAGAGGTGTGATAGGTGTGATAGGTGTGAGAGGTGTGAGAGGTGTGATATGTGTGAGAGGTGTGATAGGTGTGAGAGGTGTGATAGGTGTGAGAGGTGTGATAGGTGTGAGAGGTGTGATAGGTGTGATAGGTGTGAGAGGTGTGATAGGTGTGAGAGGTGTGATAGGTGTGATAGGTGTGAGAGGTGTGAAAGGTGTGAGAGGTGTGAGAGGTGTGATAGGTGTGAGAGGTGTGAGAGGTGTGAGAGGTGTGATAGGTGTGAGAGGTGTGAGAGGTGTGAGAGGTGTGATAGGTGTGAGAGGTGTGATAGGTGTGATAGGTGTGAAAGGTGTGAGAGGTGTGAGAGGTGTGATAGGTGTGAGAGGTGTGATAGGTGTGAGAGGTGTGAGAGGTGTGAGAGGTGTGATAGGTGTGAGAGGTGTGATAGGTGTGATAGGTTGGTATCTATGACCTGTGCCTGTATGCTAGCATGACACTGTTGGTATCTATGACCTGTGCCTGTATAGCATGACACTGTTGGTATCTATGACCTGTGCCTGTATGCTAGCATGACACAGTTGACCTATGACCTGTGCCTGTATATGCTAGCATGACACGGCTGGTATATATGGACTCCTCAGTCTCTAGTTTCATACCACTTCTTGCTAGCTTTAAATGAGAGAGAGAGAGAGAGAGAGAGAGAGAGAGAGAGAGAGAGAGAGAGAGAGAGAGAGAGAGAGAGAGAGAGTGAGAGAGAGAGAGAGAGAGAGAGAGAGAGAGAGAGAGAGAGAGAGAGAGAGGTATCTGTAAAGCATTCCCGGTAACTGGAGAAAGGTATTCCCGTAACCTATGGGTAACCGAGAATACCTTGAGGTACCAGGAATACCATGCCTAGGTATTCTTGGTTACCTAAATAGGTATTCCCGTAACCTGATAGGTATTCACGGTAACTTTAGATATTGATATGTATTCCGGTGACTTGTGAAAAGGAGAGGTTACCAGGAATACTATTACCATATAGGTATTCACGGTAACTTATATGTATTCCGGTAATTAATTAATTGAAGCTAACACATCATGGAGGCCCAGGCCGTTAGCTACAAGCTACAAGCTAACAACACATCATGGAGGCCCAGGCCGTTAGCTACAAGCTAACAACACAACATGGAGTCCCAGGCCGTTAGCTACAAGCTAACACATTAATTAAATTTATTAATATTATCAGGGGTAGGCTAGCATATATAATAGAATGGTGGCATGGTGGTGTAGACTGACTAGGGGCATGGTGGTGGTGTAGACTGACTAGGA